>NC_080163.1:64982548-65114854 GCF_950295315.1 Erinaceus europaeus | reverse complement strand
TATATATATATATATATATATATATATATATATATATATATATATATATATGAAGTCAGAAATGTTTTCCAGCTTTGGTGGTTGTGGTGCTGATGGGGTTATGGATAAAATACTCTTCTTTATCAACATCATTATAAATGAAAGGTCATTAAACTTTTTATTTTATTTTAATAAGACCAGAGCACTACTCATCCCTGGCTTATAGTGGTGCTGAGGACTGAACCTGGGACCACAGAGCCTCAGGGTTGAAAGTCTTCTGCACATACTAGTATGCTTTCTCCTCAGCCCAAAAGCTAATTTTTAAAGGAGAAAATAAAACATGCATTTATGAGTCAAGTTTAAATCAGTTTAGAAAGTATTCAACAGTTGGCGCACCTAGTTAAGTGCACACAATATAGCGTGCAAGGACTGGAGTTCAAGCCCCCAGTCCCCACTTGCAGGGAGAAAGCTTCACAAGTGGTAAAGCAGGGCTGTAGGTGCCTCTGTCTCTCTCTCCCCTTCCCTCTCAATTTCTGGCTATCTCTATCCAATAAATAAAGATAATAAAAAATAAATTTAAAAAAGAAGAAAGTATTCAACAAATGTCTTTCTCACCATAGGTCTGATACATATGTGAAATAGAAATACATACACTTTTCTTACTTTAAGAGATTACTGGAGAGGAGACAGAGAGGTGACTTAGAGTACCCTATAAAATGGTGAAAGAGTACTCTGAAGGATCTCTCTCACTCTAATTAAGATAAAAATGAAATTTTGGGGTTGGGCGGTAGCACAGCAGGTTAAGTGCATGTGGCGCAAAGCACAAGGATCAGTGTAAGGATCCTGGTTTGAGCCCCTGGCTCCCCACCTGCAGGGGAATTGCTTATAAGCAGTGAAGCAGGTCTGCCTGGTCTATCTTTCTCTTCCCCTCTCTGTCTTCCCCTCCTCTCTCCATTTCTCTCTGCCTTATCCACAATGAATGACATCAACAACAACAATAATGACCACAACAAGGTTACAATATGGGCAACAAAAGGAGAAAAAAATGGCCTCCAGGAGCAGTGGATTCATGGTGTAGGCACTGAGCCCCAGCAATAAGCCTGGATGCAAAAAAAAAAAAAAAAAAGATTTTTCTTGGCTATCCAGAAAAGCCATTCACTAGTCTTTCGTGGAAAGTTTTTCTTCTTAAAAGTATCCTGGAGTGGTCTGGGAGATGGTACAGGAGATCAAGCACTGAATTCTCAAGCATGAGGTCCTGAGTTCAGTCTCTGGCAGCTCATGTACCAGAGTAATGCCTAGTTCTCTCTCTCTTCTCCTTTCTCATTAATAAATAAATAGATTTTTTTTAAAAATAAAGAGTATACCAGAAGGACCAAGTGGTGGTTCATTGGTAGAATAGACACATTACCATGCACAGTAACCTGGGTTTAGACCCCCTACTCCCACCTGCAGGAGGGAAGCTTCAAGTAGTGAAATAGCGCTACACAAGTGTCTTTCTTTCTCTCCCTCTGCTCTCCCCCTTCCCTCTCAGTTCCTCTCTGTGTCTATATTAGAAAATAGAAAGAAAGAGAAGAAACGAAAACAGTAATAATATAAATATGGCTGCCAGGAGCAGTCGTGTAGGCACCTAGCCCCAGCAATAGCTGTAATGGTAAATAAAAAATTAAATCAATAAAAGTTTGCTTGAACTAACTCACTGAGTACTCTCATTTTTATTTGACTTGAATGGTGAATTCCTTCCTTAAAGATAAAGCAGGCTGAGTGCACATGGCATGAAGCTTAAGGACCAGTGTAAGGATCCTGGTTCGAGCCCCTGGCTCCCCACCTACCGAGGGGTCGCTTCATGGGCGGTGAAGCAGATCTGCAGTTCTATCTCTCTCCCCCTGTCTGTCTTCGCCTCCTCTCTCAATTTCTCTCTGACCTATCCAACAACAACACCAACACCAATAACAACAATAAGAGCAACAAAATGGGGGGTGGGGAATGGCCTCCAGGAGCAGTGGATTCGTAGTGCAGGCACTGGGCCCCAATAATAACCCTGGAGGCAAAAAAAATACAGAACAAAAAAGAAGAAGGGTAAGAAGAAGAAGGAAAGATGTAAGTTTGGGGAAAAAATTAGACCTTTATCCAGTAACATAGGCAAATTTCTGGAACAGCTTCAGGTGTTTGGTCAGAAGCATGCCATGGTGCAAGGTCTGAATATTGACAGCAGTTTTCTGGGTTGGCTGGTAAGATCTGGGAAGCAGTACAGCAGCCTAGCTTCTATACAATGGAGAAAATAAATGGTGATTTATGAAGATTCCTTGAGATCAGAAATAAACACAGGAAAACATTTTTCACACATTGCCTTGCACTTAAACCTCACCACCCCACCCCTAACCCCCATTTCATCTGGGATGAGAGATAAAGAAATGGGAACTACTGTTGCCTTTGGACAACCAGAAGGAGAAGAGCAGGTCGACTTTTGTCCTGAATTAGAGAACTGGTGGGCAAAGGTCACCTTCATCAGTGCAAACTGAATGGCTGAGAATTAGTCTTTTTCCTTTTAAGAAAAGTATATTTACACAATGGAATACTACTCAGCTATAAAAGATGGTGGGTGACCTCACCGTTTTCGGCTGATCTTGGATGGACCTTGAAAAATTCATGTTAAGTGAAATAAGTCAGAAACAGAAGGATGAATATGGAAGGATCTCACTCTCAAGCAGAAGTTGAAAAACAAGATCAGGAAAGAAAACACAAGTAGAACCTGAACTGGAATTGGCGTATGGCACCAAAGTAAAAGATTCTGGGGTGGGTGGGTGGGGAGAATACAGATCCAAGAAAGATGACAAAGGACTTAGTGGGGGTTGTATTATTATATGGAAAACTGGGAAATGTTATGCATGTACAAACTATTGTATTTACTGTCGAATGTAAAACATTAATTCCCCAATAAAGAAATAAAAAAGAAAAGTGTATTTATTATTATTATATTTTTATTTACTGTCACCAGGATCAACACTGGGATTTAGTGCTTGTATGGTAAATTCACTGTTTCCAGTGGTCATTCCCACCCCCCTTTTTTCCTTCTCCCTTTTTAATAGAGAGAGAGAGAGAGATTAAGAGGGATATGGAGTTAGAGAAAGAGCAAGAACTCTGCAATCCAGATTCACCATTCATGAAGCTTCCCCCATATAGGTGAGAACATGAACAATGCACTTTACTAGGGGTGTCACCGCCTGGCCCCTCAGTGTCTTTCTTTCTGGTACTCCAGTTTAATCACTGCCATCTTCTTTGAGCAGATCCAGTAGTCCTGGGTCCTCAAGTTTGGCAGAGTTCTCATATGATCCTTAGCTGTGAGTCAGTGAGAAGCCTAGGTTCTTAGTTCTTTCTGACTCCTAAGGCTATGGAAGAAGTAGAAAGGGCCATTATTTTTTATTGATCTTCTTGCAAAGGAGATGTTCATCATTGCTGTGGAACCCACATGGGATGGGAGTTAAGGTCTATTCTCTGTGCAGTTATTAATCATGGCTTTGGGACTAGACTATACTAGACTGTTCTGGACATTTTTTTTTTTTTTAATCAGAGCATTGTTCAGCTTTGGCTTATGGTGGTGCCGGGGATTGAACCTGGGACTTTGGAGTCTCAGGCATGAGAGGCTGTTTTGCATAACCATTATACCCTCTGACCTGAACTTTTTTTAAAAAAATTTTTATTAATTGAATGTGTGTGTGTGTGTGTGTGTGTGTGTGTGTGTGTGTGTGTGTGTGTGTATGTGGTGCCAGGACCTCACACCTCTATGATTCCATTCCTCATTGCTCAATTAATTTTTTTCATTAAAAAAGATTATATATATATATATATAGAGAGAGAGAGGGTGGGGAGAAAATGTGTTATGTTTGTGTGTGGGGGGTGTACACCCACATATATTGTGGGATTCCTGGCAGGAATGTAAATGGGAAGAGAGGGACAATTTATTTATAATATGGTCCATTAGCTTTGCTCCCCCTCCTCCCTCCCTACTTTTGACACTCTACTTTGCCCAAGTCTTCTGTTCCCTGTTGACCATGCTGTCATTCTTCCCAAGGTACCCAAAGTTGGGAATCTGCCCCTGACTACAGAAGTTCTCAAAAGCCTTGCAGCAACTCCAGCACAAGAGAAGAAACCTCAAGTGGCCTACAAAACTGAAATCATCGGAGGAGTGGTGGTGCACACACCCATCAACCAGGTGCTGGGGCCTGGGGCCTGGGGCTACAGGGGCAGGGAGAAGGACGTGGTGTTGTGGTGGGCCAGCTATGTGCTTGGAGCATTCATTGCACTGAGACAGTGGTGGAAGGGAGTGAGGGAGCCAGTGCAGACGGGGAAGTGAAGAAAGCATAGGTTGGAGTGGGTGTGGATTATGGCAATGCAGAAATTGAGGCCCCTGCTTCTTAAAGTTGTGCAGCCACCATGGTTCCACTCTATGCACAGGGGACAAACATGTGTTAACTTCATGGGAAATTGGACTGAGGAAGGCAAGGTTTTCAAGACTGAAAACCCTTTTTGGAAGGTGTGTGTGTGTGTGTGTGTGTGTGTGTGTGTGTGTGTAGGGATGTTTCTGTCCTCTTTCTCTTAGAGTTGCCCAACCTTCCTGAGTTTTGCTCTGTGGAAATATGGCATGGTGCTTGCTGGGAACAAAGTCAATTTCCTTTGTTGCTTATCTTTTCTTTGACATGGTGGGCAAAGGAGTTAGAGATGATTTGGCCAAATAAGGCTGGGTAGGGTCAGAAGTATGACTCTAGGAGGAGCAGTGGAAGGTGCTAATTCTGCTGCTGTTTCCTCGTAGAATGGTGGGGATGGGCAGGAAGGGAACGAGCCTGTGTCCCATGCCATCCTCCGAAGGTCTCAGAGTTACATCCCCACAACAGGCTGTCGTGTTCCCAGCGGACCCCCCCTCATTAAAAGCGGCTACTGTGTGAAACAAGGGAATGTGGTAAGTGTCAGCATTGGGGCTGGAGCAGGTGCTGGTGACTCCTGGGACACAGCAAAGGATAAAAGGAGGAGTGTTGGCCACTACCCAAACTAGTTATACTTCTAGGACCAGACATTTGCCCATTCAGGAAAGTGACTTTGACCCTGATAGGAAGAAACTTTTGCCCCCTCCCTCTCCCCAATACTGAATGTGGTATCTTGACTTTATGGGGAGTCCCCAGGAGGTTTAGAAGCACCATACTCCACTTCTTCTAAACTTTGTTAAAAAAACTTAAAATTCACATATTCACTTTCCATGTAAGATACCAGGGATCAAACCCAGGGCCTTACACATAAAATGGATATTGTATTACTGAGTTATTTCCTTAGCCTAATATTGTAATTAAAAATGGATTTAATATTGACATTTAGGTATAGATATTTAAAAATATTTTATTTATCTAAATGAGTTGAGAGAGGGGGAGAGAGAGAAGAGAAGGGGAGGGGAAGGGAGAGGGGAGGGGAGGGGAGGGGAGGGGAGAGGAGAGGAGAGGAGAGGAGAGGAGAGGAGAGGAGAGGAGAGGAGAGGAGAGGAGAGGAGAGGAGAGGAGAGGAGAGGCGAGGCGAGGCGAGGCGAGGCAAGGCAAGCTCTAGCACTCCTTCGTTCTGATTTATGGTGGTGTTGGGGATTGAACTTGGGACCTCAGAATCTCAGGCATGAAAGTCTCTTGCATAAGCATTATGCTGTTTCCCCTGAGCTTAATTTATTTAACTTTTATGACAGAGAGAGACACTAATGCACTACTCTACCATCCATAGAGTTATGCTTTCATCTTTCTTGGTACCAGCTGTCCCTGAGCACCAGTTTTTAGTCCTGGGAATCAATCCCGTACTCCTTTCGGTCTACAAGCCACACATGTCTGTACTCCCCTGTGACTTAGGTGGTTTTCTTTTTCCTTTTTTTTTTTTCTTTCTTTCTTTCTTTTTTTTTTTTTTTAACAGTTGTTTCTTTGACTCAGACCCGGAAGTGGCGCGCCTCAGCTGTCACTCTCTCAGTTTGGTGTCAGCTGCCCCTGAGTGCAGCCTTTTAGACCATGAATCTCTTCCTCACCCCATTTCTGTCCATGAGCCACATGTGTCTGGACTCCCCTGTGTCTTGGGGAGTTTCCAAAGAAATCCGAGTTGTATTTTGTTGGCATTTTCAAGTGATTTTTGTTGCTTTTCCTAGCTGACTGCAGAGAGCGAAATAACGTTCTCTTACACCACAGCCACACCTTGCTTTCATCTTTCTTGCTCACATGTGGTGCCAGAGACCAAGGTACATGTTCTACCATGGAGCCACTTGACTTTCTAATGTTCTGCTTTTGAACTTTTTATTTCAGCGCAAGAGCTGGAAACGACGTTTCTTCGCACTTGATGACTTCACCATCTGCTACTTCAAGTGTGAGCAGGTTGGTAGTATATCAGGGACCTTTCTTTTTTTAAATTTTTTTAAAAAATATTTATTTATTTTCCCTTTTGTTGCCCTTGTTGGTTTTCATTGTTGTAGTTATTATTGTTGTTGATGTCATCGTTGCTAGATAGGACAGAGAGAAATGGAGAGAGGAGGGGAAGACAGAGAGAGGGAGAGAAAGATAGACACCTGCAGACCTGCTTCACCGCCCGTGAAGGGACTCCCCTACAGGTGGGGAACCGGGGGCTCAAATTTACTCAGGTCCTTGAGCTTTGTACCGCATGCGCTTAACCCGCTGCGCTACCACCTGACTTCCATCAAGGACCTTTCTAAAATGATCATAAAGCCAGAGACACATGGGTGTGCAGCCGTGTGTGTGTGTGTGTGTGTGTGTGTGTGTGTGTGTGTGTGTGTGTGTGTGTGTGCAAGAGCAGAGACACAGACATACAGAGATAAAAACTATCTGTCTTATAGTCGGTTTTCCTACCTGCACTGTTAAAGGGATCTTAAACTGTCCCTTCACACCGTGAGCTGCTCTGTGGTTAGAGCCATGAAACATCATCTTAGTGTTCATTTTATTTCTTTTCCCTCTCTTGATGGTTATTCTGAGACCTTGCCTTATCTGCAATCTTGTTTTAACCCATCATTTCTTGACAAGGGGATTATTGGCCAAGCTAGCTTAGATCATGACTTTATAACAGTTTTACTTACTTGCCTTTTCATTTTTTTTTTCCCCCTTCAGGACAGAGAACCATTGCGAACTATCTTTCTCAAGGATGTTCTTAAGACCCACGAGTGTCTGGTCAAGTCTGGGTAATTGTTTCTGTTGCTCTTTTCTCATCATAACCCCCATCCCGACCCCTACTTCACTTGTAATATTCAGTTTTATATACTACTCTTGTGAGGAAGCTTTTTCAAGAGGCTTATTCCAAGGGCCAGGAGTGGGGTCCTGACTTCACCACATCAAAGTTGATGCAGCTAGGAGATCGCAGGAGGCAAACCCACCCTCTTCCCATTCATTAACTCACTCTGATTCTTGAGGAGGTGAGCTCACATGACAATTATCTGATGGGGGAAAAGAAAGAGGGAAGAAGAGAGTGGTGTCAAACTGTTTCTCACATGTGAGTTGGATGCTCATTCCGTGGGAGGACTGGGGCTTAGAGTGGGGGACTGCCCTCAGTGGCTCACTTTTTACTTCTTCTGACAGTATTGATCATGGCTTATGCCAGTGCCTCTTACCTGAAATTCCTGTGCCTTTTCCCTTTTCCTTTTGACAAAATCCCTGTTTCCCATCAACACAAAAGTGATTTGCAGCAGCTCCAATTAAGCAGAGAACACAGCTCAGCTTGTTTATAATGGTGCAGGGATTGAACCTGGGATTTTGGAGCCTCAGGCATGAGAATCTCTTTGCATAACCATTATGTTATCTTCCCCCACCCTAAAAAGCAAGTGTTTTTATTGTGGTGTGGTTGCAGCAGGAAATGGTTGCTTTTTCAAGTGTTAAGTTGCATAGAGTGATTTTGGGACCACAGCCCCTAGACTAGGATTCACCTATGTACTTAACATCAGATATGGGGCACCCTGGAATTAAACTTCAAAAATGCCAAGGAAATCTAATTCTTTATTGGCATTCTTTTTAAAAAAAAATTTTTTTTTGGTTATCTTTATTTATTTATTGGATAGAGACAGCCAGAAATTGAGAGGGAAGGGGTGATAGAAAGGGAGAGAGACAGAGAGACACCTGCACTACTTTTTCACCACTTGTGGAGCTTCCTCCCTGTGGGTGGGGATCAGAGGCTCGAACCTTGGTCCTTGCACACTGTAACATGTGCACTCAACCAAGTGCACCACCACCCAGCCCTTTTTTGCTTTTTCTTTTTAGATAGGATGTAGATATATTGAATGTGATTAAGGAAGAGGTGGCTCTGAGGCTCTTAGTACAGGCCTGCCACTTATCCAGGGGACCATAGTTAGGGAAGTATTTGACCCCATAACCACCTGGGATGAGGCACTTTTCAGCCGCTATGTCTTCAAATTCGTCTACTTTAAACTTGGTGAAACCACCCTTATTGAAGATAAGGGTCTCCTGGTAGCCAGGGAACTTAAACTTGGCCCTGTGTAGGGCCTCTATAGCATACTTCTTGTTCTATATCTTGGTAGAGAGGGACATGATGACCTGTCCAGTGTGAATGTTGGCCACTATTCCCTGGGGTATTATACAGGCACTCCACATACCTGTCTGGACCCCAGGACTAGAGACAGCAGGTGATCAGGCATGAAGTGAATATTCAGTGTGCAGGACTGTCTCCAAGGTCTCTGAGAGCAGCCTGTACAAGCAGCCTGCTGCAGAAACTACCTAGGAGGCAGCCATTATACACACCAGGCCTCATTGACTTTCACTCTGTAGTTATTTTTTTTCTTTAATATTTTATTTATTTTTGATGAAACAAATACAAAGAGAGAGAGACTAGAGCACTGCTCAGCTTGGCTTGTGGTGTTGCTGGGAATTGAACCTGGAACTTTGGAACCCCATCCTTGAAAGTCTTTTGTATAACCATTATGCTGTCTGTCTGAAGTTTTTAAAGACTGTATGTTAAATCTCTCCAGCTAACAGGTAGTGTGTGTGTGTGTGTGTGTGTGTGTGTGTGTGTGTGTGTGTCAAGCCAACATCATCACAGAAACTGCTGACAATAGTCAGATTGTCTTCACATGAAGGCATGGGAAGGTCTGACATGGAAACAAAGTGCTGTGTGAGAGGCCATGTAGTGGCATACCTGGTTGAGTGCACATGTTACAGTGTGCAAGGACCCAGGTTCAAACCACGACCCCCACTGGCAGGGGAAATCTTCAGGAGTGGTGAAGCAGTGCTGCAGATGTCTCTCTGTCTCTCTATATCTACCACACCCCTCTTAATTTCTGTCTCTAATAAATAATAAATAAAATTAAATTTAAAAAAGTTCAGTGTTCAAAGTGCTGGATGGTCCAAGGAAGTAGGCTCTGAACTGAGAAAATTAGACAAGTCCACACTGACCAATTTTAGTAAGTGAAAGTAGTCATTGACAAAAGCTCTGGAAGTGTGGTTTTAGAGACAGGTTATGTGAGGAGAAAAGGTTGGGCAGGACTGGGTTATTGAAGATGAATGGTTTCTGAACCTAGCGGAATTGTACAGATAGAGGTAAGGTCACCTGGGTATGTGGGGACAGCTTTGAAAGCCCAGATAAGAGGCCATTCTCGGGGTGATAAGCACTTTGCCTAGCTCTTTAACTACCAGAGTCAGAGTGGGTTCTGACTGAAAGAATGAAAAAGTTGAAGATCATCAGGGAAAGTAATCTTCAAAGCTCTGCTGTTTCCTTGCCTGTGAGACTGTATGGCATTGAATCAAACTGAAAAGTGACATGTCGTCTCTGGAGTGGACGTGGAAAAGTGGGGACTTGTTCCTTTGCTTTCCCTTCCTTAATGTGCCTGAAGAGTTTGATTGTTAATTTACATTCCTGTTGTTGATACCGGGGCTTCACTTCTTTAGGCTGACTTTTGTGGATGGAAAGACAGAGAACAAGATGGCAAGAGAGAAAGGCACCCTGGAACCCAAGTTTCTTTCAGTGTGGTGGGGAGCTGGGCTTGAAGCTGAGTTGTGTCCATGACAAAGGAAGCTATCCTAACCAAATGAGCTATCTTTCTGGCCCATGCCTGAAGAATTTAAAGGGAAATTAGAAAGAAAAAAAAAAAAAAGAATACATGTTAGCCAGAAAGAAAGAAGAGCCATCTCTACTTAGAAGCTCAGAAAGTGGGAGTTGGGTGTTGGTCTGGCTTCGCGAGAGGAGACAGACAACCCGGGACTCATGGCTGGGTTGCACGCAGTATCTCTTTATTCATGCAGGACGCAGCACAATCTAAGCCGAACTAAGCTAAACTAAAAACTACAAACAATCTTGTCCTTATAAATATACGAGCCCAGTAGGGTGGGAACAGGATGTGACGCAGAGAGGGTGGAGAGAAAAGTGACTGGTGAAAATCAGGGTATGACAAGGAGAGGGGGCCGAGCAGGCAAGAATTCTATCACTGAACCACCAATGCCCTGGAGGGAGGGAGGGTGGTGCTTGTTAACAGCGGTTATGTAAAAGGAATGAAGTGGTTATGTAAATAGAATAGTGTTAAGCAGGGGGGATTAAACTAATGAAACAGAAGGGGTTTTTAGAAGCATACCAACAATTCCCCCTTTCTTTTTGACTAATGGCCATAGTATCAGGATTGTGGGGTGAACAAAAACCTATATCGTACAGGCGTTTTCAAAAGAACTGGCATAAGACATGGAAAACAAAATAGGCGAGCAGCAATAACCAGTGTGATGCCAAGGGGAACGTTTCTTGCCTCAAAGGGCAAGGCCTAGCAGGCGAAAGGGCGTTTCTTGCCTCTGGGAGCGCTTCATACCTCTGGGGGCATCTCTTGCCTCAAAGGGCGTTTCCTGCCTCTGTGGGCATAATCTAGTAAGGAAGGAGAGTTTTCTTACTCTGGGGTCAGAGCCTGCAGGCGAGGGAACATGGTCTATAAAGTCTCAAGGCAATTGGCTGAAGTTAGTCTTTGAGAAACACAGCAGCGTGTACCAGTAAGTCCGATGGAGGTGTCAGTCCAAAGTAGCTGACCACAGAAGAAAATGCCAAGGGATGAAATGCTGCATGTCTGTCTCAATGGGGAATGTCAGCCACCAGAATTCTGCTTTTCTGTAGAGAGTGATCTTTGAAGTCTGTGAATCTGTTTCTTCAGGTCGTGCCAGGTCACATCATTGGTTTCCGGGGGTGTGTTGTAGTCATTCCATCTTGTGGGCGATGTCAGAGAACAGGATCCAAATGGATTTCCAGGAATTCCATTTGAGTAGATGCTTTTTCATGTGAAGACTTGACAGCTGAAATTCACTTACTTGTCAAACAAAACTTGTAGCAGATTAGAAGTTTATTATAATTGATAACTCCATTATAATTGGAAGTCCTTTCTAGTATGATTTTAAGGTTGTTTAAACAGTTTAAACTCAATAAAATGTGGAAAGGTAAACAGAAGAACCACGGTAGAAGCCTCAGGCATGAGAATAATTAACATAATCATTGCACTATCTGCCCCGCCCATAACTCATACCGTTTCAGGATTAAACATTTCAGATTTATGCCAAGACACAAAAAAGAAATCAAAGGAGGAACAAACAATTTTTTGGATTGTTTCTGGATGTCTCTAGAAATCATGGCTGTGTCTAGCATTTTTTTAAAGTCAATGTCATACAAAAATTCAGTCATTTAAATCACTCTTTTATGAAACAGATCTCACTATGTAGTATCATGAGTCCCCGGAGGGCGTCCTAGTCCAAAAAGCTCCTCGAAATTCCATTTGGGGTGCTTCTGACTGTTCCTGCAGGATTGCTTCAGACACCCATTTTTAAAAGCGTCTTCCCATCGAAGAAAGAATCCAATCAGGAGAGTAGAACTAACCACGTGTCTCCATTCTTGGGGACTGCCAAGGTACTGGAGAATGCACCTCAAACTAGAGTAGTCCTTCTCAGCGGGGAAACATGGGAGAAGAAGTCCAGAAAGTCCCAGTGGAAATCCCCATGCATATCCCAAAGTCTACGATCACGGTCATAAAGAACCAAATTGTGGCCTGGAGCAAAATGTAGTCCTTTTCCTCAGGAAACATGGGAGAGGGAATCCAGAAAGTCCAAGGAGAAATCTCCATGCATCTCCCAAGCTCTATGATTAGGGTCACAAGAAACCAAAGTTCCCGGTCAGGGAAACAAAGTGTGGCCCAGAGCAAAATGTTCCAGAGACAGAGTAACTGTCTCATGATGTAACAGTAGAGGCATTGGCAAACCTCTTCATAAGTAGAAGAGAAGACCATAGTGCATAAGTAGGCAAAGTCTTCACTTATTTGGGAGTTGCACAGGTCTGGTCCCACGTTGTAGGCGCCATTATGTTGTTTTCGCTGGGCTGGCTTCACAGGCGGGTAACAGACGACCCGGGACTCATGGCTGGGTTGTATGCAGTATCTCTTTATTCATGCAGGACGCAGCGCAATCTATACCAAGCTAAGCTAAACTAAACACTACAAACAATCTTGTCCTTATAAATATACGAGCCCAGTAGGGTGGGAACAGGATGATGCAGAGAGGGTGGAGAGAAAAGTGACTGGTGAAAATCAGGGTATGACAAGGAGAGGGGGCGGAGCAGGCAAGAATTCTATCACTGAACCACCAATGCCCTGGAGGGAGGGAGGGTGGTGCTTGTTAACAGCGGTTATGTAAATGGAATGAAGTGGTTATGTAAATAGAATAGTGTTAAGCAGGGGGGATTAAACTAATGAAACAGAAGGGGTTTTTAGAAGCATACCAACAGTTGGGTGGTAGCACAGTGGGTTAAGCGCACATGGCGCCAGCGTTAAGGATCCCGGTTTGAGCCCCCGGCTCCCCACCTGCAGGGGAGTCACTTCACAAGTGGTGAAGCAGGTCTGCATGTGTCTATCTTTCTCTCCCCGTCTCTGTCTTCCCCTCCTCTCTCCATTTCTCTCTGTCCTGTCCAACAATAATGGCATCAATAACAACAATAAAAATAAATAAATAAAATATATTTAAAAAAAAAAGCTCAGAAAGTTACAGCTGCAATGTGCTTCAAGTGGCTACTCTATTATATACATTGCACCAGATGCCTTATGTCAATAGAGTATGTCATTGATCTTTGTGATCACCAGTCCCCAGAAGGAGTTTGAGGTGTGTGTGTGTGTGTGTGTGTGTGTATTTCTTGCTACCATAGTTATTGCTGGGGCTTAGTACCTATATGATTCCACCACCACACCCAGTGATCACTTTTCCATCTGTCCATTTATCCGTCTATCCATCTATCCTCTCTTCCTTTTTGATAGAATGTATAGGAGAGAAGGGGAGCCACCTGTAACACTGCTCTACCGCTCATGACTCCCTCACCTTCCCCCAACACACACACACACAGAATGAGGAATTGAAGCCAGGTCTTCATGAATGATAACATGTGCACTCTACTGGGTACACCACAATCCAGCCCTTCTCAATTCATTTTATAGCTTATAAAATTTAAAAATATACATTAAAAATTTAAGTATATATATTCCTAAAAGACATTTTTACTAATTGGAATTAGAATTTGGCTCCAGGTCTGCCTGACCCTCATCTTGCTGTTCACTCCCTGGTGGGTCTTTAATATCAATTTCAAGTGTCAGTACAACTGGCCCTTCCCTTCCAAGTCCTCAGTCATGAAGATAAACCCATCTGTGATCAGCCCCTTGTGGACGTTTGTTTGACCTTGGCAAAATAACATACTGTCTAACTCCTGATTATATAGTTTATGTTCTCATATTAGGCTATAGATCTTTTTACTCCTTATTTATGCCTCACAGTGACTGGTTCCAAACAGGGGACATTCACGTGCTTTTAGCAATTTACTGTTAATACTTTCAGCTGATTGAGGTTTGTTACTGAGTCTCAACTACTCCTTCTCCCTTTCCTTGTTGAACTCAGGATCCCTCTTCTTCCAAATCTCACACCTAGACCAAATCATTTGTATTTTTAATAGCTATCAGGATTGTCACTGGGGCTTAGTGTCTAGACAATGAACCAAGGCTTCTGGTGACTACTTCTTTTTATTTTGATAGGACAGAGAGAAACTGAGAAGGGAGGGGAGAGAGAGAGGGAGAGAGAGCAGTACTTGCAGCCGTATTTAAAGCTCCCGGGAATCCTTGAGCATGGTAATGTGTGTACTCAACCAGGTGTGCCACAACTTGGCCTCCAGACCAAAGTCTCTTTTTTCTTTTCTTACTTTCGCTCTTCTTCAGTGTACTGTCACCTCAGTTCTGTGTAATGAGCACAGATCATGGACTGAACGAAGCTGAGAAGATTGCTGCTTGCATGGAAGAAGATATTAGAAATGAGGAGTTTGGCCCCATTAGGATTAGAAGCAGACGGAATTCATTTAAAATGTAGATTTAGAAATCCGACTTGAATTCAAATCCTGGCTCAGGGATTTCCTAATTCTGTCAATGGGCACATCACAGAACTTCTCTGATCCAGAATTTATTCATCCATAAAATGGGGAAAGTATTCAGTGACTTCTTGGATTGATGTGAAGGTCAGATGGAAGAACACACACAAAAAAGTCACTCAAGGAATAGATAGGCTGTTGTGTGTGTGTGTGGGGGGTGTGTTTTGGAGGCTACCCCCAAATGGATGAAAGTATTTACAGTTGTAAAATAAATATGTTCGAGGATGTGAAATAAATACAGTGGCTATAGTTAACAGTTCTATATTGCATATTTGAAATCTGCTAGGAGAATAGATCTTAAAAATTCTCATTACAAGAAAAAAATTAAGATGATGCTAATTAGTCTTTTTTAAGACAATGTATACACATTATTCATATTGTACTACTGAAATTAACCTATGTCATTTTATCTCAGTTTTTCTCTCTATGGTTAAAACCAGTGACATTTTCAGGTCCTTGAATTTCAAAGAAGACTCTCAAAACTACACAAAGCACTTCACATATCTTAGACACTAAATACACACACACACACACACACACACACACACACAGCTGTAGTCTATATAGCATGTAGTAGATCTTAGGTAGGAGATTTTAGAGGGAGAGGAACTGTATCTTGATAGAATTGGTATGACTGTGTGTGTGTGTGGGGGGGGGGCTGTTTTGTCCACCAAGATATCAAAACCTCCCAGCATCATCTAAAAGTAAGGTTATTGGAGACCTCTGCAATGTTGTTGTGGCAAAAGCTGAGTGAAGAATGACATAAGAAATGGGGGTTGTATTGTTAAATGGGAAACTGAGGAATGTTATGCATGTACAACCTATTGTATTTACTGTTGAATGTAAAACATTAGTTCCCCAATAAAGAAATAAATTAAAAAAAAAAAAAAAGAATGACATAAGAGCCTGTTCTCCATAGTCTTAAAGATTTAAGGACAGATCAAGTTCTATGTGTACTAGCATTCCTGGTAACTTTCTTTCTCTTTCTCCGTCTAGAGATCTCTTAATGAGGGACAACCTCTTTGAAATAATAACAAGCTCCCGGACCTTCTATGTGCAGGTAAAGAGCTCCCTCCTCAAAGACTTTGATGTGTGTTCTATTTCTGTGAATGGTATACCCACTAGCCCTGCCCTTTCCTTTGTTTTCTCTCTTATTTTGTTTGAAGTTTCTAGGTGATAAATTTAGCCCTTTGAGTCCCATTTAGGCCTAAACAGGATGTTTGCCAAAAGTTTCCCAACCATAAAATAAGAGCAGGTTGAGCCACTGGACTGGGGAATGTGAATTCGTACCAATCGCTGGCTGCTACTGTGTGTCGAGTAAGCAGAGAAAAGAAGAACTGGTCAGTGGTTTCACTTCTCCTTTGGGTGGTATTTATAAGCTCCTTCTATGTGTGGACATCACTGTGTTGCGGAAGGACTCCGGCACAGAGGGCCCTGTGCAGGCACCAGGTGCAGAGCCCAGCTGCACAGAGAATGCCATTGTTTGGGCCATGATGGTTCAGCTATCAGAAGCTTCTCCCCTCCACCCACAGCTTTGGAGTTCTCCCAAGTCTTCCTAAAATTAAAGGAGCTAGAAAGGCAGCTAGCTGAGCAGGGCCAAGTTCCTATCCCATCCTGCCTAGCAGTCCACAGAGCATGCCTTGATTCTTCCAGTAGAGAAATAATGCTGCATGTCTAGCTTTAAAACTGCCTTGCAGTGTGTTGGTTTAAAACTGGGGCCCTCTAACCAAAGCTTTTCAGGGTTCTGGCATCCTTTTCTTCTTGGTCCCGAATGCAATTCTCCACTAAACAGACTCCTTCCCACAGGGGTCTCGCCTGTTTTGGGCTCTAGGGCAATAGTACTGTGTTAGCTTGAGTCCCTCCAAGTTGGTCCTCCTGCCTGGGGCCCAGCAGACTAGCAAGCGGCAGGAGCCACCTGGGATTTCCATTCACGCAGAAGAGCTCATGCCATCGGGATCAGACAGAGTAGGGGGTCAGTAGAAATGGTTGCCAGAGGATGTTAGAACAGAGATCACTGACATTTTTTTTTTCTTTATTGGGGGATTAATGTCTTATTTTATTTTATTTTTTTAAGTTTTATTTATTCCCTTTTGTTGCCCTAGTTGTTTTATTGTTGCAGTTATTATTGTTGTCGTCCTTGTTGGATAGGACAGAGAGAAATGAAGAGAGGAGGGGAAGACAGAGAGGGGGAGAGAAAGACACCTACAGACCTGCTTCACCGCTTGTGAAGCGACACCCCTGTAGGTGGGGAGCCGGGGGCTTGAATGGGGATCCTTAAGCGGGTTCTTGCACTTTGCGCCATGTGCACTTAACTCGCTGTGCTACCGCCCGACTCCCGGGGGATTAATGTTTTACAGTTGACAGTAAATACCATAGTTTGTATATGTATAACATTTCTCATTTTTCCACATAACAATATGACCCCCACTCAGTCCTCTGCCATCATGTTCCAGGACCTGAACTTTCTCTCCCCTCACCACCCACCCCCGAGTCTTTTACTTTGGTACAATATATCAACTCCAACTGCTGACATGTTTAATCTCTAAGTATGGCAAAAGAATTTCCAGCTTTTGCACTAAACAGATTTTTTTCTTTCTTCAATGCATCTATTTTTATTGGACAGGATAGAGAGACATTGAGAGGAGATGGGGAGACAAAGAGGGAGAGACAATGGGGCTAGGCAGGGATGCACCTGATTAAGCGCACATATTGCAGTGGCAAGGACCTGCTTTCAAGCCCCTGGTCCCCATCTGCAGGGGGAATGCTTTACAAGTGGTGAAACAGGGCTACATGTGTCTCTCTATCTCTTTCCCTCTCTATCTCTGCCTTCCCCTCTCAATTTCTCTGTGATTATACAATAATGAATAAGTAAAATAAAATAAAAAGATTTGAAAAAAGAAACTTAAAAACAACAACAACAACAACAAAGGAGTAAGAAAGTGAGGAACCTATCAGTCTGCTTAGTTGAATTTGGCTGGAGGGAGAAAAGAGAGGCAGGGAGCATGCCCAGATGTTTGGCCTGAACCTCTCTTAAGGTGCTTGTATCACAGTCACCATCTTAGGAGCATGGAGGCAGGTCTGTTAGAGCAGAGGCATTAATAGCATTAATGGTTCCCTGTTTTTGGTATCTGTGGGACATTCAAGGAATCATAACAAGTTGATGTTCTGTGAAGGCTGATCAGTTTATACTGTCGGACACATTAGTGTTCTTTTTTTTAAATTTTTTTTATATATTTATTTACTTTCCCTTTTGTTTCCCTTGTTGTTTTTTATTGTTGCTGTAGTTATCATTGTTGTTGTTATTGATGTCGTCGTTGTTAGAACAGAGAGAAATGGAGAGAGGAGGGAAGAAGAAAGTGGGGAAAGATAGACACCTGCAGACTTGCTTCACCACCTGTGAAGCGACTCCCTTGTAGGTAGGGAGCCGGGCCTTGAACAGGGATCCTTATGCTGATCCTTGCTCTTTGTGCCACGTGCACTTAACCCGCTGTGCTACCACCCGACTCCCCACATTAATGTTCTTAATAAGCATTTGGTAATTGAACAGTTATAATAGTTAAGAATTCAGGATAGAGCTTTGAATTGGAAATAGTGATTTGGAAATTATGAAGCCCACCCCCCTAAAAAACTGTTCAAAAGATATGGCATCATCTCCGTGAGTTATGCGCATTATGAGAAGTTTCTCATCACTCTGTTTCCCATTGTCTTCTGCTCCCTACATTTCTGGGATAAAAGAACACTAACATCACCCTATATGAAGAAAATGAGTAAATAGACAAATCTGTTTATAGTTAGTTTAGCTTTAGTTAGTTTCTAGTTTGTTTGCATAGAGAAGAGTATAGATTTAAAATTCTTAAATATAAACATTAATTCATTTTAAATTAGCAACTACAAACTCATTTTTTGCAGAAGTGAACTTTTTAAAAAAATCTTTAAGTATTTATCTTCCCTTTTGTTGCCCTTGTTTTTTATTATTGTTGTTATTGATGTTGTCATTGTTAGATAGGACAGAGAGAAATGGAGAGAGGAGGGGAAGACAGAGAGGAGGAGAGAAAGATAAGACACCTGCAGACCTGCTTCACCTCCTATGATGTGACTCCCCTGCAGGTAAAGAGCCAGGGGCTCGAACCAGGATCCTTATGCTGGTCCTTGCACTTTGTGCCACAGAAGTGAACTTTTAAAAAAACATTTTTTATTAATTTTATTTTTGAGAGAAATGCAGAGAGAGACACATACACACACAGAAAAACACCAGAGCACTGCTCAGCTCAGTCTTATTTATGGTGGTGCGGGGGATTGAACCTGGGACTCAGGAGCCTCAGGCATGAGAGTCTGTTTGCATAACCATTATGTTCTCTCCCCCGCCCAGAAGTGAACTTTTTTAAAGACAACTGTCTCTACAATGAAAAAGTAACAAGAGTTACTTTTATTTTTTTGCAAATCTCCCCCATCAATCATCACAAAATGAACAATTTCAGTTTTTAAACATGCAATCACTTTTCTTCATATTTAAATCAAAATGAGTAAACAGAATTTTATTCAAACTTTAAAAATGTCCTTTACATTTAGCCTAAGATTGCAGATCTAGTATTGAGACAGAGCAGTGTACATCTGTTGGGGAGGGGTAGAGATTGTGAAAATAGCAAAGCATGACATCATAGAAAGTAAATGAAAATTACTTGGTTAATAGAAGGCATTGGGATTCTCATATCTGTTTTTACATTCTGTCTGTAGCCATATGTTGTTTGGACTGAAGAATAAAAAGGGAAATTTTCCCCACAAAAATATATACTTGGAAAAAGAACTATTTCACTAGTTTTTTTTTTTTTTTTTTGATAATTTTGGATATTTTTCTCTGTCTATATACCAGCACTTGAGAAATGGTAATTTTATATTCTTACACTAAAATCTAGTCAAGGTCCAGGGAAGAGACTCAGCAATAGAATATATATATGTTTTACATGTCAGGGATCCTAGGTTCACTCTCTAGAAGCTGCATTAAAAGACAAAAAGCAAAACACAACAAAAAATAGCAAAAATATGTTAGTCATTTTTGCATTTTGACTAGTTTCCTTTTACTCATGCATGATTTTATAACAAGATTTTGGTCATTTAGAAAAGAGTGATCTCACCAAAGTATGAAGATCTTCCAAGTGTTGACACATTTTATTTTATAGTTTGAAAATTGCATTAGTTAGTACTAATAACCAATATCATCAACAATTTTTTTTTTAATTGCCATGAGGATTATTGCTGGGGCTTGGTGCCACCACTATGAATTCACCACTCCTGATACCTTTTTTAATTTTTTTTTTTTTGGATGGGACAGAGAGAAATTGAGAGGGGGAGATAGAAAGGGAGAGAGACAGACACCTGCAGATCTGTTTCACTATTTGTGAAGTGTCCCCCTTAATGGTGGGAAGTGGGGGCTTGAAACCAGGTCCTTGCACATGGTAATGTGTGTGTTTAATTGGGTGCACCACCTCCCAGCCCCCTCAACACAGTCCTTAGATATGAAAAACTGCTGAGATCATGGAAGTGGATACTAGGTTTCTGAAATTCTAGTGCTTGTCTTCAAAGTTTAGAATGGTGGGGGCATAGCACAATGGCTGAATAGGGAAGTTTTGTTCTTCTCTTCTGTGTCACTAGCAAAGCCACACCAATACATGCAAAAAGCCACTACTATCAGAAGAGGTCTGTCTATAAGGTACAGGACTCTAATATGGCAAGTAGAGGACAGGCTGCACTGAAATTCTGCCACTCCAGTCCCATTCCTACAGCTCTACAACAATGTGAAATGAGAAATTAAAAAGTGGTAAGGAAGGAGCCATGCAGCACTTTCAGTCCACCTGCTGTAACTTGCTGGATCATGGCATATGGTATTCATGACATATTGGTATTCAGTTTCCATAATAATAGACCCTAGGGGGGATCAAAGAGGATTCATTCCCTAGCCAGCTCCCATAATGCCAGATTCTTTTCCCTGTGTCCTCTACTCTCTGGTAACAGAAAATGAGAAACCATGAGCAGGGAGAGTGGAAGTTGAGTTGCATACCTCCCATTATAGAAGTTTGCCAGAACCACCAGGAGATGCCATATTGGAATTCAGTTTCCATAGAGACAGGTTCTGGGGGTAGATTCTCTGCTCACAGCCTGCTAGAACTGTGCCCTGTTAAGTCCAGAATGTGTACAGTGCTGCCACTACTTACACTGAGAATTCAACTGCCTGTCAGACTTAAGCACCCCCCACCCATGGCAAACTAATAATGACTGTTATTGACTCAGAACCTGAGACATACAGGTTCAAACACAACCCCTGTGCTACAGATATTCATGAAACATCACACATGAAAAGATAAAAGAAGGTATACATACTGTTGAACCAGTACACCAACAGGCAGGCAAACCTCCTAGAAAAAAATCTCCTAGAAAGGATATCAAAAGTGGTCTTAAGAATGCACACCAACACGAGAAACTCTATGGAACAAAACATCAACAAAGCCAGAAAAAATATGAGAGAATTCTTAATAGAAATAAGAGTGATAAAGAATATATATATGTATAGTAACAAGAGAGCTGGGCAGTGGTGCACCTGGTTAAGTGCACATGTTACCATGCACAAGGACCTAGGTTCAAGCCCCCAGTCCCCACCTGCTGAGGGCAAAGCTTCACAAGCTATAAAGCAGTGCTTCAGATGTCTATCTCTTTCTCCCTCTACAGTCTGTCCCTCTCAATTTCTCTCTGTTCTGTCAAATTAAATCAATAAAGTTAAAAATATTTAAAAAGAATATAGTAGGGAGTCAGGCTGTAGCGCAGCGGGTTAAGCACAGGTGGCGCAAAGCACAAGGACCGGCATAAGGATCCCGGTTCGAACCCCGGCTCCCCACCTGCAGGGGAGTCGCTTCACAGGCCGTGAAGCAGGTCTGCAGGTGTCTATCTTTCTCTCCTCCTCTCTGTCTTCCCCTCCTCTCTCCATTTCTCTCTGTCCTATCCAACAACGATGACAACAACAATAAAACAAACAACAAGGGCAACAAAAAGGAATAAATAAATAAATATAAAAAAAGAGAATATAGTAGCAGACCATATATATATATATATCTACAATAGAGGAGTCCAGCAGAAAGATGAAAGTCAAAGGTCAAAGTGATTAGCTAGTAGATAAGTTAGAGAAAACCATCAAGAAAACCCAGCAAAAAGGAAACTGAACTTAAACAGACGAAGATAATATAAAAAATTGTGGCACAACATCAAGAAGAATGGCATTTCCACCACCAGAATGCCAGATGGAGAAGAGAACAAGAGAGGGACAGGTGTTTTTGTTGCTGTTGGTGGTGGTTGTTTTTTTCCCACAACATGGCTGTCACTGGGACTCCATGTCTGCTTGATTCCTCTGCTCCTAGTGAGGGTGGTTTTCTTTTTGTTTGTTTGTTTTTGTTTGTTTGTTTTCTGCCAGAAAGTAAGAGACAGGGAAAGAGAAGGAGAGATTCCGCAGCACTGCCCCATTGTTTGTGAAGCTTCCCTCATGCGGGTACTTTTAGGCCATATTGGAGGCTTAAACTGAGGTTCTTGTGCATGGTAAGGTGTGCACTATAACTGGTGAGCCATCTCCCAGTGACCCCCTAAGGGACAGAATTCTTATTTTTTTTTGAATCAGAGCACTGCTCAGCTCTTGCATATAGTGGTACAGGGGACGTTGCATCCTCAGGCATGAGAGTCTCTTTACATAACCATTATGTTATATACCTCCCATCCAGGGACAGAATTCTTATTTAAATAAATACTAAATGAGAAGTACCCCAAACTGTAGGAGGATATAGACTCTCAAATCCAAGAAACACTAATAAGAGTTCCAAACAAGATCTAAACCTCACTTCACTGAGGCATGTAATACTGAAAATGACAAAGATCAGAGACAGAATTTTAAGACTTTATAGAAAAAGCAGAGAGTTACCTATAAAAGAATCCTCGTATGACTGCCAGCTAACTGGGCAAGTGGTGAAAGTCCAATGCCAGCAGTTTTATTTTTTTGTGTATAGAATTTGTTAAATTTATGTTCCATGAATCTTCCTGAGAGGTCTGTGTGTCCTGGATCTCTAGGAAAGTTAGCTAGACGAGCAGGGCAGGTCTAGGTAAAGAATATAAACTCCCTGGACAGACGTAAATGATTTGAGAAACAACAGGGCTGAATTCCAACTATTTAGGTATTGCTCATTTACCGTCTGTGTCACTTTTAAGTATGATTTGTACACTGTGAGAATGCTGCAGTTGTCTCTTTTGTTAGTAAAAAGAGAGAGAAAGCTACTATTTAGTAGACACTTAGATGTTCCAGGCACAATAAAGTGAGCAGTTTACACACACAATGCTAAACATTTCAGCAGTGTCTGAGGTCATCTTTGTTTTACAGATGAGGAAAAGGAACATCTGATGGTAAATTAGTTGTTCAAACTTATAAACCAGGTGAATTAAGGAGCTGAATGGGAAGCCTTTGTTCATTTGAGTTCTTTAAAAACAACCTGAATGAAGAGGGAAATAGTACTTTAATGTCAGAGGCTCTGAAGTCCCAGGTTCAATCCGTCACTACCATAAGCCAGAGTTAAGCAGTGCTCTAGTTAAAACAAACAGCCAGGTTCTCCTGGTGGAGAACCTGAATACTATGGATGTGGCCAACTCAACCGAGACAGTCTGATTTTGGAAGGGAAGACCAGTTTGGAATAACTGGCTATCTTGAGAGTTGGTCATGGTGGTGAAGATGCCTCATCTGTTCATAACAAATATTTAAGCTTGTGGTTCACAGTTCTGAGGTCTTAGTCTTTGGAATATCAAACAACCAGTGTTCTCCATTTCCTTGTGATAGAGTGTCCTGTTGTTAAAATTTCGGACAGCTCCAGCTGGGTGGGTTGGCTTCACGGGCGGGTAACAGAGACGCGGAGACAATGGCTGGGCAGGGAAGCTGTATTTCTTTATTCAGGAACAACGATTTATAAACTAAGACAAACTAATCACCAAACAGAACTCTGCTGTCCCTTTGCGCGGCACAAGCACTCTCTCTTACTCTCCAACTCTGGAACTCCCCAACTCTGCAACTCTTCAACTCTGGAACTCTGGAACTCTGGCACTTTGGAACCCTCTCTCGGGGTTCCTAGGGGCAGGGCCAAGCGGGCCGGCGAAACTAACTGGACTGATCCAAATCTCTTGGCGGGGGAGAACTAGAACCCAATGTAAAGCATACAACAGTGTCCGAAGGTATTAGACAGTTTATCAAGAGAAATATCTTTTTTTCTTCAAAATAAGAAATGTAGTACAGACTGGTTTTGGTCACTGGCATACCCTACTTGCCAAAATGGGGAGGAGATGCCTATAAAATTATAGCAGTAGGACTTGTGAAATGGACTTGAAATCTCTGACACCAGAACAATGAATGATTACATAAGATTCAAGTCTGGTCTTGAGAAGCCCTGGTTGACTAACATCTATCTATATCCTTAAGGAGGACTGTGTGTGTGGTGTATTAACAATCTGTGGGTTTCTTGCCTTTTATTAGTTTGTTTCAAGATAAAGGGATTTTAAGACAGCTTATGTCAGCAAAGAATAGAATGATTTGACAAGGGGAACAAACGGAGTAGGTACATCAGGGCATCGCTAATAAGGGGAAGTAAAGCCAGAAGTCTCCTCTAACTAACATTCTTTTTGCAAGGTTTCTCTTAAGTAATAACTCTTTAATGAGTCTCAGCAGATTTATGGCTACAATGCTTAGCAAGTTCCATTCCCCTCACTCACGTCAGGTATTAAATTGGCGGTGGGTAGGAATTTGGCATCTGGAGCTTTGTTTGGCTCCAATGACACTTGTGAGTGTTTGAGAAGTTAAAGATCTTTACTGGCTATGCAGAACAATTAAGCCATGAGCTGTGGAAGCCTGTGGCAAGTACAGGCCTGGCATGCTGAGAAATCTTCCCCATCAGTTGCAGAGTATTTGAGCTAGAAACTCTTAGGATCCTTACTGTTTTAATTTAGACTAGAATGTAGCCTATTTGCTATAGAGTCTAATAGCATCAGAGTCATATATGGCAAAGCTGTATCTAAAGATTGACTTGATTTTTGAGAAAGGACAGAAATCATTAACTGTTGTGAAAGGAGAGCTGCTTAAAAATTGGGGGGGCAGTTGTAGTGCTAGTAACCAGAAGTAGATATTGAAAGTCTTTTATTGATGACCTCTAGAATTCATTGCTTCAAATGGTTGCATTATGTGTTATAGCCCAGGGTTCATGGTAGATGCTCAACAAAAGCTCTTGGATTGCAGTAAAGCCAGAAGTAAATAATTTTGATGCCCTTTTCCCTTTCACCTCAAAACTGCCTTCAAGGGTAGAAACCCCACTTTTCTTTTTGGACTAAATATCAACAACAAATTTCCTCAATTAAGCATATCAGGGAAAGGAAAAAATATGAAATCGGCACTTCCTTTTTTTTTTTTTTCCTAATTAGTTTTAGGCACTTTTTCGTCAGTTAGTGAAGAGGGGGTAGATAGATTTAGTTCTGTTTTTCTGTTTGGTTCATGAAAGTGCCTTTGTGATGTGGTTTAAAGATAGTTATGAGGTTTTTTGTTTGTTTGTTTGCTTTTTGTTATCACTAGGGCTTCACTGCTCAGGGTCAACCTTTTTAGGTAGATAGAGAGAAAGACATTGTAGCACCAAAGCTTCCTCCAATGTGGTGGGGTTTGAACTTGAACATACTGTGTTGTAGGTATGGCAGAATACTTAGGATTTTTTTTAAAGATTTTATTTATTTATTAATGAGAAAGATAGGAGAGAAAGAACCAGATATCACTCTGGCATATGTGCTGCCAGGGATTCAACTCAAGACCTCATGCTTGAGAGTCCTTGCTTTATCCACTGTGCCACCGCCCAGACCACAGGATTTTTTTCTTTAAATGAAAGCAAAGCACAGACTTTCCATAAAAGATAAATACATATGTTTATAAGTAGTATCTTCCCATATTTATCCTTCTCTTTCTGGCTTAACTCAACATAATTCTTTCAAGCTCTGTCCAAGGTGAAAAAGAGAAGGTAAAGGCATTTTTAATAGCTGAGTAGCATTCCATTGTGTATAGATGCCACACTTTTTTTTTAGCCACTCATCTGCTGTTGGATATCTGCTGTTGCTTCCAGGTTCTGGCAATTACAAACTGTGGTGCTATTAACATAGGTGTACACAGATCTCTTCTAAGAGGTGTTTCTGTTTCCTCTGGGTAAATCCCCAGAAGAGGAATTGCTGGGTTGTAGGGTAGGTTCATTTCTAGTGTGCTGAGAAGTCTCCAGACTGCTTTTGGAATGGTTGTACCATTTTATACTCCCACCAGCTGTGCAGAAGTGCCCCCCTTTCCCCACATCCTCTCCAACATTGGTCATTTCTGTCCTTTCTGATGAATGACATTCTCACAGGCGTAAATTGGTATCTCACTGTTGTCTTTATTCGCATTTCTCTGATGATCAGTAACTTTGAGCACCTTCTCATATATCTGTTGGCCCTCTGGATCTCTTCCTTTGTGAAATTCCTGTCCATGTCCTAGACCCATTTCCCTCTCTCTCTCTCTCTCTCTCTCTCTCTCTTAAAATTTTATTTATAAAGTGGAAATATTGACAATGCCATAGAATAAGAAGGGTACAATTACACACAATTCCCGCCACCAAAACCCTATATCCCACCCCCTCCCGATAGCTTTCCTATTCTTTAACCCCATGGGAGGATGGACCCAGGGTCAGTATGGGGTACAGAAGTTGGAAAGTTTGGCTTATGTAATTACTTCTCTGCTGAACATGGGTATATGCCAACTGGTTATAAAATGATTCGCCTTTCAAGTATCTCCTACACATACCTAATCCAGGAGGGTTTTTTGGGGTGACAGAAAGGGTCTGAGGAGGAAGCAAACATGAAGATTGAAAAGGAAACTACTTATCTTTATCTTGACAAAATGCAAGTAGAAGGAATCCTTTGGAGGGTGAGGAAAGTGAAGGGAACAAAATGGGGATTTCATGGGCTGGGCATGGTGCTGACACACCACAAATGTTAGGCTGATGATTTGGAGTGGAACTGGTAGAAGGCGGTGCGTGGGGGGGGGGGGGTGTTAATAAAAGTGCAGGAATTCAGTCATGCTCCCAGCTCTGTGTCTGGCACTGGATGTTCTGCGTCAATATTAGCTGCATTCACTTGAACTCAACTCCTGGACAGCTGAAACACCCACAGAATTTCAAGGGCCCTAGGGCAGTGGGTTGGCCTCATTTCCTCTCTTTCTCCACAAAGCCTCTGCTGCCCTCTTATGGTTTTGGTCAGGATTTCTGAGAAAAATAACGGACTCAGCAGTGTCCTGCGTCATTAAACTGGGTCTTCCAAGTCTACCTATTGATTTTGAGAGAAACCCTACCTGGAAATAATACACTTCTGGGAGGATTTGCAGAGAATTTGGCTTTACTGGAACTGGAGTTGAATATGGAATTATTGGGCTGGGAACATAGTGGTTATGCAAAAGACTTTAATGCCTGCAGTTCTGAAGTCCCAGGTTCAATCCCCAGCACAACCATAAGCCAGAGCTGAGCTCTGGTATGTCTTTATCTCTGTATCTCTCTCTCTCTCTCTCCTTAGAGAAATGGGGATAAAATGCCTCATGAGTTATCACTTGAAGCCTGTGGCAGGGCTATGGACAACTGGCATGGGAACTACAAAGACTTTATTTAATTTTTTTGTTTTTAGATAGAGACAGAGAGGGAGAAAGAGTGAAAAAGACCACAACACTGCAGCTTTCTCTAGTGCAGTGGGGGTAGGACTCAAGCTTGTATTATACTTCCTCCAGAAACACCACAGGGTACATGACAAAGCAGTTGCACTACTTAAGCAAGCCATTTTGCCAACCCTCTCTGTATCTCATTAAAACAAACAAATAGGGAGTTGGGTGGTAGTGCAGTAGGTTAAACGCAGGTGGTACAAAGCAAGGACTGGCGTAAGGATCCTGGTTTGAGCCCCCGGCTCCCCACCTGCAGGGGAGTCGCTTCACAAGCAGTGAAGCAGGTCTGCAGGTGTCTATCTTTCTCTCCCCTCTGTCTTCCCCTCCTCTCTCCATTTCTCTCTGTTCTATCGAACAACAACGACATCAATAATAACTACAACAATAAAACAACAAGGGCGACAAAAGAGAATAAATAAATAAATATTAAAAATAATAAGAAGAAGGGGCCAGGTGGTGGCACACCTGGTTGAGGGTACATGTTACAGTGCACAAGGACCCAGATTCGAGCCCCTGGCCCCCACCTGCAGGGGGAAAGCTTCACAAGTGGTGAAGCAGTGTTGCAGGTGTCTCTCTGTCTCTCTCCCTCTCTATCACCCCCTTCCCTCTCAATTTCTGACTGTCTTTACCCAGTAAGTAAATAAAGATTTAAAAAATTTTAATAATAAAAAGAAAATGGGATTATTCTATTTGGCATGTAGTGGGAAGATCATATTGGGAGTTATGACAAGTGAAGTAAAAAAACCAGCCATAAGCCCTGGGTTGTAACTTTCTGGGCTTCAATGTACTGGGGTAACTGGGGCAGATCCATTGTGTTCCAGAGTGAATGAGGAACTCTTTCATAGAATGGACCTTCTCCTCACTCATGGCCTCTCCCCACCTCCACCATCACCACCATGAGCAGCTCCACCTTGAGCTGAGCTTGAGCTTATTGGTGTCAAGTAAAACTTTGCAGGGAAAAAAAACCCAAAATAAACAACAACAACAAAACCTACTCAAAAGTCTGGAACACTCTGAACTGAATGATCTATGAGACTCCCTCCCAGCTCTAATGGTATGATTTTATGAACTTAAAATTGAGTCAGAGACTTGAAAACTGAGGTCAGAGTGCCAAGAGTTTCTCTGTAATTCTTGTGGGTGTTTTGCAGGCAGACAGTCCAGAAGACATGCACAGCTGGATTAAAGAAATTGGGGCAGCTGTCCAGGCCCTCAAGTGCCAACCCAGAGTAAGTAACTTCCTTCCTGGTGCACAGTCACCGACGCCTGTAGATGAATTCTCCTTGAGTGGTAGGTTTTATTTGATGATATAGGCAAGCAGCCCAGTGCCTGGATGCAGCTGAAGCCCCGGGCTGTCTTGTTTTTTTTCTCTTTCTACTGATTTGGGTACACATTTTTCACTTTTTGTTTTTATTTTCTTGGGAGCTTGCTGGAGGAAATGATGTAGGGCTGGGTAGAGAAACAGGATTTTCTTGTTTCTTTTCATTTGATAAGAAAGAGAGGAATTGAAAAGGGAGGGGGAACATAGAGGGAGAGAGAAAGAGGCACCTGTAGCACTACTTCATCACTCATGAAGCTTCACTCCCATAGGTGGTATTGAAGGAATTGAACCCAGATCCTGTGAATAGTAATGTGTATGTTCAACCGAGTATGTCACTGTCTGGTTCCTGAGAGATAGATTTCCTTTTTCTTTTTTTGCCTCCAGGGTTATCACCGGGGCTTGGAGCCTGCACTATGAATCCACTGCTCTTGGAGGCCGTTTTTTTCCCTTTTGTTGCCCTTGTTGTTGTTAATTGTTGTTATTGCTGTTGGTGTTGTTGTTGGATAGGACAGAAATCAAGAGAGAAGGGGAAGACAGAGGGGGAGAGAAAATTAGACACATGGAGACCTGCTTCACCGACCATGAAGTGACCCCCCCCCCCCCCCCCCGCCCGCAGATGGTGAGACGGGGGCTCGGGATCCTTACGCCGGTCTCTGTGCTTCGCACTATGTGCACTTAACCTGCTGCGCTACCACCCAGCCCCCCCCCCCGAAATAGATTTTCTAATGAGTTTTGCACATCTCTCAAGCAGACCTGAACATGTCTGGAGTAAAGCCCATGGGATGTATTTGGTTTCTCTAGACACGTGTTTCTGGACCCACGAGGTGGTGATCCTGGGCTGGGGACCCTTCCCGGGCTTTTGGAATAATAGTGGAAAGATCATGATTTTTTTCCTTTGTTCTTTTCCACATTTGTAGGAACTGTCCTTTTCTAGATCCACTTCTTTGACTCGCTCTGGAAGCTCCAGTCTCTCCGCTATGCCCAGCTCCCTACTGAACAGAGGGAGGCCTGGAGAAGAGAAAAGATCCCTCTGCAAAGCTCCTACTGTGGCCTCTTCCTGGCAGCCTTGGACACCTGTCCCCCAGGCTGGGGAAAAGCTGCTTCCAGCTGAAGAGACTCCTGAGGACTCCTTGTTCACATCTCGGCTTGGGGAGAGCAACATCTCTGGGATGCTATCTAGCTCCCGCATAAGGCACAGATCAGAACCCCAGCATCCCAAGGAGAAACCATATATTTTCAACCTGGATGATGAGAACATACGGACCTCTGATGTGTGATGGCACACAGTGCTGTAGAAGGGAGGCTGGGGGCTGGCAAAGCAATGAGGCCAGGACTCTGTTCCTCTACCTGTTGGAGTATAGTCATAGGCCTTAGTGGTATTCATCTTCCTGTGAAGGCTATGTGGGAGAGGCCCAGCCAGCTGACTTGTTATTGTTTTATAATATCAGTATTTAATTTGAGGGCTTCACTAGATTAGGCCTGTAGGCATGTGCAGTGGAGAGCTGGCTGCCCTTTGTCCCACTGTTTCCTCATCTTCCTGGTAAGAGGAAGTTGGAAGTCCAACTTCAGCCGCTAAGTAACATTTATTGCCTTGTCCTTGTTTCATTTTTTTTCCCTTCAACTTTTAAGTCAGGCACAGAATCATAGGCCAGTTATCTGGGTCTTATCCTATTCCTGTTTATTGGCTGAAGTTTGACTGTGAAATAGGGTGGAGGCTGGAAGCTGGAAGGAAAAAGATTCCCGCTGCAGCTTGCCTGGGGGTACATTTTGAAGGAGGTGTTAAGATCTGGGGACTGGTGAGTGGTCCTCAGGAAGTCTACCAGGGGGTCGATTCCCCCATACAACCTCCTTAGGGGAAGAAATAGGGACTTATGGACAGGTCTAGGGTGTGGTTCTTCACTGCATCTGGCAATTTGGGGATTTACTCTGTTCCTTTCTAGATGTCCTTTGGCCCTAACACTGTCAGTGTGACAGACCAGCTGAAGTTACTCATTTTTTTTGTGTGTGTGTCAGCCCCAAGGATGGTTTTTATCAGTGTTCAGTCTTGTGACTATTGAGAACAGAACAGGCATTTCCCTTGATTAGTTGTTATTTGGAATGTGCAGAGCTGATCAATTTGTGATAATTCATATGTGTGGCATACAATAGATCAGTTCTCTGCTAGAGTTTTAGATTTGCTTTAAAGCATATACTAGGAAGAAAAAGATCATAGTTCATTCTGGCTAGGCTGTTATAATCCATGTTTTCCAGACAGAAAAAAAGGTCTGTTTTAAGAAAGGTATCTTGTATCTTTGCTTCATTTGCTCTTTTTAATGTGCCAATAGCAGTCTGATTTTAAGTGCTGTATTTGTATACCTAGGAAGACTGGCTTTCTTTTCATTCTCTGTGCTGCCCTTTGAGTGAAGTCTCCTGTACTTGCATGATCACATCTTGTAACCTTGCAACAAGGTTTCAGTGTTTAATAGCAAAATGATATAAAAATCTCTCTTTTGTAATAAAACAGAAACCATGCACTGAAACATTGATTTGGAGGCTACACATTAATGGCTAGATTTTTCCAGGGAGAAGAACATAGACAATTGCATTCCAGATTTTAAAGTGTACTTTTATTATTTGACAAGAAGATAATATTTCCAAGGTTCCTGGAAGAGTTTGTTTATCTAGTTAATACAGTGAACTGTTACCAGAAACTTAATAAATTGCCATAAAGGAAGAGAAAACTTACCTAGCTATTACTTTTATCAGATAGACCAGTTAATTATATTTCTTTAAATCAAAGTCTAAATACTAGAGGAAGAAACTAAAAAGCATTTTTTACTCAAGTAATTTCCTTCCTCGCCTTATGACCAAATTTATCATCAAGATGAAAACACGATCAGAATATACTTTATAGTTTTGGGGAAATCTTACTTCTTTTTGCTGTTTTTTTATGCCAGAGATCAAACTCAGGGCCTCACAACCTGAGGAGCATGTGTTTTATGACTGAGCTATCATATCTCTGGCCCAGAAATCTTACATTTCTTTCAGACAGTGTACTTTCCTCTTTCCTTGAAGTCACTGTTATGTTGGTAACTTTTTTTTATTTTGCTGTGCTGTTTTGGAGCTGTCCTTAGATTAAGTTTGACCCAGTGGTCTTGCTATAAAAAAGGAAATGAATTACTGGATCCATTCCCCCCCACACACACACATTTTCTGCAGACTTGTACATTTATCCATAGGAATCCTTGGTTTAGGAATTAATATATCATGAGTGATGGAGGTCAAAGCATATCTCAAGTGGTCTGATCTCAAGAAGTACTTTGATATTCTTAGATCCTTTACCTATGGTTTCATCTTCAAATTTTCTTCAAGAAGCCCTTGGCTAGGCCAAAGGAAGTGTACAATAAACCATACCGAAAGAATATCAGTAAGTCAGAAACTTTGGCTATCTTTTTAAACATTTCTTAATTCATGGAAAGATGCCACATTTTAGTGTTCAGAATTTTAAATTGTGAAATTATATTCATTTCTCTTTCTCTTACTCCTTTGGTTGGAGCTGGGGTTGAACTCAGGGCTTCCTATATTGGAAGCAGATGCTCTTCTACTGGGCTATATCCCCAGTCTCTCCCTCTTCCTCCTCCTCTTCTTTTTTTAATAAGCTTTTTGTTATATTGCTACTATTACATTAATTAATAAATTAATTGGCCTTACAGTAAGTTGATAATGTTTCTTATTCAGGAAGGCCCATTTTTGAAAATATGTTGTTGAGTTCTTCTTCTAGCGTTTGCCCTTCTTCCGTAGCCAGTCAACAGCGTCAGGTTGAGCCTGATGATTGCTTGTTGCTGGCTTTGAAAGTGACTGGGATCCATGTGGATTCAGTCAGCTAGGAAGGATCGTCAGTTTCCCCAATAAATGTTGTTGAGTTAAACATACCTATAAACTCATATTGTGTTGTCATGATGGAAGGATGGTAGAGTTGGCAAATAACTGGGAGCTCCTAGTTAGACTATTGTTAATGTAGTTCCACCATCAGATAAATATTATTATCTTTAATGAAGCACAAATGTATTCTCATTAAACGTATAAAATGAAACAGAAAACTGGTGTGTAGACACAGTATGGGTTAGTAATTGAGTAGCCTCTGGAATAAATCTGAGTTGCAAGAAAGAGTGAAATAAGATACTAAATCTTTGAGTTGTGCTGATTTGAAGTGGTCTTAAGCCAGTATTTATAACAATATCTCAGGAGATCTTTATAGCTGAATTATTCACCTTATACAGTTGTTGAAAACCTTAAAGGATTTTCTTCCTCAGTGTTCACTGATGGTTGTTGATCATCGTTTGACCTTTTGTTTTTTTGTGAAACAAAACTGCACCAGCATACATAGAGTAGGGTGACTTGAGGTCAAAATACTAAAAGTTACATTATATATATCTTAATGAGTAGAATTGGTTAGCTTGAACAAGTGGCTCTTCCTTTCCTGAATTCAAACACACACACACACACACACACACACAAACTCAGTAAATTCACTTTGGAGTCCGTAGTTATTAGCTGTGGGATTTGTTAGGTTTGTTTTCACTGGAGCCAGATGAACAGGCATATGATGATAACAGTGTCTTGGAAATTGAGTTTCCCAAAGAAGTGTCCATGAGCTTTGAAATGTCAGAAATGGGCAAATTTATTAAATCTTTTCTACCAATGTCACTTTAAAAAAGGTTCCCCTTTTTTTCTGTAGTATTGCCTGCAGCAATCCATTACAGTCATTCGTGCATGGTAGAGTTTAAATAAAGCTAATGTCTGGCCAAAACATACTGTCTGTCCTTCACACACACACCCTCCCCCAATGAAGCTGGGGCTGGTTTTGTATTTTGAGGCAGCATGTTTCAGCTGTGAAATGCACGCGCTGTGAGCACTGAGCTGAGTGCATGGGAATTGTTATGCTTCTCATTTTATGTGATCTAATTGGTGTGTAGCGAAAATAATTTTTCTAAAAACTGTTTTGTTGCTTGTTTTGTAATAAAACCAAGTGAAATATTGAAGTGTGTGTGTTTTCCTTATACTGACCTACCGTCTGCAGGTAGAGGATCTCTCTCCTATCAGTCTGTTCCCACTCTGGATGTTAGGGACAACAGGTTAGGTCCCTTGCTCAGAACTTGTTTTGGGGACATTTCATCATTGCCTGCCTGGTGGCCAGGCCCCAGGGCGGGGGCGGATATGTGTGTGTGTGTGTGTGTTGGGAATTGCCAGGTTCTGCCCCTTAAAGTCTGGGAACTGGTGGAGGCGGCACCCTAGTTGAGAGAAAAGTGTTGATCGTTTTAGGGCTGTTGATCCAGAGTAAAAGGTTGGAAAAGTCAGGGGTGAGGAAAGCAAGATGAGTAGACCTCTATGGCGAGCTGAGCTCGGACGATTTTTCCTTCTGTGGCTGCTGCTGCTACCAGTGACCAGGGTGGATGCTCGACGATCCCGGCCCTCGCTGCTCTGCCCAGCGGTCTGCGAGCCTACGCGCTGCCCGCCGCTGCCCACCTGCTCCGGAGGGATGAAGCCGGTGCTCGACCGCTGCCGCTGCTGCGGGGTCTGTGCCGCGGCGGAGGGCGAGGCCTGCGGCGGGGCTCTGGGCCGGCCCTGCGCACCCGGGCTGCAGTGCGGCGCGCCATTCACCCCGCAGCGCCTGGGCGGTGGCCGGCTCGGCACCTGTGGCTGTCCCGCCACCGGGCCCGCGGTGTGCGGCAGCGATGGGCGCACCTACGCGAGCCTGTGCGCGCTCCGCGCCGAGAACCGCGCAGCGCGCCTCCGAGGCGCACTCCCGGCCGTGCCGGTGCAGAAAGGGGACTGTGCAGACCCAGGTGAGCCCCAGCGCTCCTAGAACTTTTCCCTTCCCTTCCCCTTCTCTTCTTTCCTTTTTCTTTGTCTCTTTTCTTTTTTCATCTCTTTTTCTTTTCTTATGTTTATTGGATAGAGACAGAGAAATTGAGGGGGTGCGAGAGAGAGAGAGACAGACATCGACATCTATAGCGCTGCTTTGCCACTTAAAAGCTTTCCCCTTGCAGGTGCAGACTGGGTGGGGTGGGATGGGGTCCTTGAACCTGGATCCTAGTGCATTGTAACGTGAATTTAACCGGATGTGCCACTGCCCCTCCCTTTATTTTCCTCTTTTCTCCTGTCCTTTTCTTTCGTTGTTGTCTTCCCCCTCCTCTTCTCTCCTACTCTTCCTCCTTTTCTTCTTCCTCTTAGAATTATTTAACTTCAGAGAGAGAGAGAGAGAAGAGGAGAGGAGAGGACCAGAGTATTACTCTGGCACATGCCATGCCAGAAATTGAACTCAGAACTTAATAATTTTTATTTGCCATGGCACCAACTCCCAGCCCCCCCCCCCCCGTTCTCTCTCTCTTTTTAAAGAATTCATTTATTCATGAGAAAGGAGAGAGAGAGGAAGAACCAGACATCACTATGGTATGTGTGCTGCCAGGGATTGAACTTGGGACCTCATGGTTGAGAATCCAGTGCTTTAGCCACTGTGCCACCTCACAGTCCACTCTTTTCTCTTCTTTTCTTTTCTTTTCTTTTCTTTCTTGTCTCCAAAGTTATCGCACGGGCTTTGTGCTGGCACTACAAATCCACTGCCCCTAGAAGCCTTTTTTTTTTTTTGAGAAAGATACAAACCTGTAGACCTGCTTCACCATTTGGGGAGAGGGGGTGGTAAAGGCTCGAACCAGAATAGAATCCTTGCATGGGTCTTTGCACTTGGTACTACATGGTAACTTAACACGAAGCTCCTCTGCCCCCCCCCCTTTTTTTTTTTTTTTTTTACCAGAGCACTAGCCTTCTCTGGCTTATGGTGATGCAGGGGGTTGAACCTGGGATTTTGGAGCCTCAGGCATGAAAGTCTCCTTGAATCTTCTTAAATAATGAATTCACAGTTGTGTGGTTGACAGGGCTCTTTCCTGCTCCATTCGCCCAGGCATTCAACTCCTCCATTCTGATTTCTTTTCCTCCTTAAGTGGGTGTCTATACTGGTACCCAGGGTGGATTCTTCCTGATTTTTCTCTCCACACCTGTTGAGCAATGTCTTCACTTTCAACTCTCTCCCTCTCCCCAAATGGAAAGACAAGTCTGGTTTCATCAAAGGATATGCTCAGGTGATCAGGTGATCATAGTTTATGCTCAGGCAGAAGTCAGGTTGAGAGAGGGAAGGAAAAATAGAGCTTGGGGAATGGAGGCGAGATGGGGTGGGGGTGGGATAGAGGGAGTCTGAGATCGGAGTCAAGATGCCTGGTTTGGTCAGGGAAGGAAAGTCCCACTGTGTTCCTGGGATGGAGCTTTTCTTCACAGGGACCAGGAGTGCAGGCCAGCTCAGAAGCAAGTACAACTTCATTGCAACAGTGGTGGAGAAGGTGGCACCGTCTGTGGTTCACTTACAGCTGTTCCACAGGTAAAGGAAGAGAACATCCAAGAGGGTTGACTGTTTCTGAGCTTCTCCTTTCAACTGGCCTGGTGCTAATTTGCAAGTAGAACTGTTAATAATTGTTAAGACTGCTAGGAGGGAATTCTCATTCAAAGAGGGTGAATATCTGTGCAACATCGCTTAGCCAAAGAAAGGGCCAGAGGTGATGGGATTCCCACTTCCTACTGTGAGCAGCTCCTCAGCACGAAAAGCTGGGTATTTTCCTCCCCTTCATCTCCCACAAACAAGATTTCTTGTCACTGATGATGAGACAGCTCACCTGAATAGTGTTCTGCTTGGCCATGTGTGTGACCCAGATTTGAGCCTGCTCCCACTGCATTGAAGGAGGCTTTAGTGCTTTGTTCTTTCTGCCTGTCTTTCAATAATAAAAATAAAAAGATTTTAGCAGTCTGGGAGATAGTGCAGTGGACAAAGCATTGGACTCTCAAGTATGAAGTTTCAAATTCAATACTCAGCAGCACATGTACCAGAGTGATGCTCTGGTTCTCTTTATCTCCTCCTATTTCTCTCATAAATTTTTAAAGAAAAGTTTGAAATCAGATGTAAAAGCCAGAAGACATCTTTTTTTTAGAAGTATTTTATTTATTGATTGTATTTATTGGCTAGAGACAGACAGAAATTGAGGTGAAAGAGAGAAAGAGATAGAGAGAAAAAAGAGAGAGACCTGAAGCACTGCTCTGCCTCTTGCAGAGGAGGGGCAAGGATTTGAACCTGGGTCCCTATGCATTATAACATGTGCTCATACAGATGCACAACTGCCTGGCCCCCCAGAACACATCTATTTTTTTTTAATGATTTTTTATATTTATTTATTTTCCCTTTTAGTGCCCTTGTTGTTTTTTCATTGTTGTAGTTATTATTATTGTTGTCATCATTATTAGATAGGACAGAGAGAAGTGGAGAGAGGAGGGAAGACAGAGAGGGGGAGAGAAAGATAGACACCTGTAGACCTGCTTCACCGCCTGTGAAGCGACTCCCCTGCAGGTGGGGAGCCAGGGGCTCGAACTGGGATCCTTAAGCCGGTGCTTGTGTTTTGTGTCATGTGCACTTAACCCGTTGCACTACCTCCTGGAACCCCCTACATCTCTTTTATGGAAACAAAGTCTAAACCAGATTTCAAGGAGTCCCTCCCTGCTAGGGCCATTGATAATGTAGCACTAAGTCTATCTACATTTGTCCATAGTATTACATGATTACTGTGGGGGCCTCTCTGAAGCAATGAAGAAAAGAGCTTCAAAAGGAAAGGAGAGTTGAAATCAGATCTCAAGTTATGTATACATGAAATGGTCAGGGCATTTGCAATCCAGTTTTTCATATGCAATCCAGTTTTACAAGAAGAGAGTGGAAATACCAATGAGGAGTAGAAATGTCTTGAGAATCTAAGAGTGGAGATTTAATTCATGAATGTATGGTCCTGGTGTTTGTAGACAGTGGTGGAGTCTTTGTCTTTTCTGACCTCAGATCATGCTGTTGTCTTATTGAGCTAGGTCACCTCTCAGTGGCAAGGACATTCCTGCATCTAGTGGTTCTGGATTCATAGTATCTGAGGATGGCCTGGTTGTCACCAATGCTCACGTCCTCACCAACCGGCAGCGGATCCTGGTGGAACTCCAGAGTGGAGTCCAGTATGAAGCTGTGGTCAAGGATATTGATCATAAATTGGATCTTGCATTGATAAAGATTGAGCCCAAGGTGAGTATGAAAGTTCCAAATCACAGTCTGCATATTTGGGTTGTTTTTTTTTTCATCAATTTGCTGGTGTTTTTTTTCCCCATATCATATCTGGGTATCTGGGGTTTTTGTTGTTTTTTAATTTGGTATACCCCTCCCTCCTTCCCTCTCTCACCTTCCTTCCATTCTTTTTTCTTTTCAACTGTAAAGCTAAACATAAACATTTTATTTATCTATTTTACAAGCCATTAAAAATTGTGATTAATAGTGGTTTACGAGATTGTAAGCTTACAGGGTATAGTTCCATGTTGCACTCACCACTAAAGTTCTGTGCTCCCCACCCTCCCAATAATAACTAACTGCCATAATTCTCACAGAGTCTTAGAGACAGTTTACTAAGTTTCTTTTTGTTTGTTTGTTTTGTTTTGCCAAATTGTGGTTTAGTTCTCTAGAGTCCACATGAGTGAAACCATCTGGTAGTTGTCTTTTACCTCTTTACTTACTTTAATGAGCCTAATCATGTAATCATGCCTAGTTCCATCCATTTTACCCACAGGACATAATGTCAACTTTTTTTTTTTTAATTGCAGAGTTGTATTTCATACACTCGGTATATACTCTTTAATTTCTCTTTCATTCTTTTCTTCACCTAGCTTTTGCTTAGTTTCTTCCATGACACCCTTTATTTTTTTTAACTTTATTTTGATGAGAGAGATAAAGTGAGGGGGAGTGAGAGGGAGAAGGAGAAGGAGAGGAAGAAGAAAGGAGAGGAGAAGGAAGGAAGAAAGAGAGAGAGAGACCACTGCTCAGCTCTGGCTTTTGGTGGTACTGGGGATTGAATTTGGTACCTCAGATTCTCAGGCATGAAAGTTTTTTGCAGAACCATCATAATGTCTCCCCAGCCCTGTTTGCATATCCTTAACAATTTCCATTTACTATCCAGAAAGCCGTTTTCCTTCTTCATCTTTCTCAACAGATGCTGCTTCTGGGATCCTTATTTCTGTGCTTGTTGTAGAATACCAGGGACAACCTCAGTGGATTAAAAATTACTAAGCAAGACTCTGCAGGCCTTGCTGCACAAAGTATATTCTAGCATATTAATACCACTGGGTAAAATACAGCGGGTGAAAGAAAATAAAAATAAAATATAGCAGGGGGAAGCAGCATAACAGTTACACAAAAAGCTTTCATGCCTGACCTCCAAGGTCCCATGTTCAGTCCCCAGCACCAGCATAAGCCAGAGCTGAGCAGTGCTCTGGTCTTTCTCTCCTTCTCTGACAGTGGTGCATACATTATAGTGCAGAGGATCTAAGTCCCTGGCCCCACCTGCAGGGGGAAAGCTTCATGAATGATTAAGCAATGCTACATGTCTCTCACTCACTCTCTCTTCCTCCCATCTCAATTTCTCTCTGTCTCTATCAAAAATAAACAAAAACATTAAAAAAGGTAGAAATACAGAATCTCAGACCTCACCCAGGTCTACTGTATCAGCATCTTTATTTAAATCATGCCAGTAACTAAAGTTGAAGAACTGCTCTGGGTGTTTTTTTTTTTTTTTTCTTTCTGTGTATGGCTTATTACTTTTGTGAACCTTTTGTCTGGAAATGATGCTAAATAAATTGCTAATGTTCACTTATATTTATCAGTTACATCACAGGTTTAGTTACTACAATTTCAAAACAGCAACTTTTCTACTGGAGAGATGATCCTGGTCATCTCAAGTGAGATGTTGCTGGTCGTTAGAATTTGAGGAAGAAGCTTTAAGGCATCTGTGGAATCCATGTGGTGGGTTGTTTTGGGACTATGAATGCCAAAATGAGAGACTTGAGTTCTACATAGTGTACGCAGGTCGTGATTGATTGTCTTCTGGATTTGTTCTTCACCCCTCTGTCCTTTCCATCCCGCTTTGCCCCTGTGCAGGATGACCTTCCGGTATTGCTGCTGGGAAGATCATCTGACCTGCGGGCTGGAGAGTTTGTGGTAGCCTTGGGCAGCCCGTTTTCTCTTCAGAACACAGTCACTGCAGGAATTGTCAGCACTACACAGCGAGGGGGCAAAGAATTGGGTCTCAAAGATTCGGACATGGACTATATTCAGACTGATGCTATTATTAATGTAAGTTGCTACAGGGAAGGTCAGAATTAGCCCCTGAGGTTACAGGGTGATGAGAAGGACATTTCAGAGCGCCACCTTTTCTCTCTGGCCACTTAGGAATGCCCAGAGTTTAGTTCAAATTTCAGTAGATTCATGAAATGCCACAGGGTCCCTCATGTTTGCTGTGACACTTGGCTTCCATTATGCTGAGTGGTCTTAGACTTCAGTATCACCACTGCTGTAGAAGGTGGTGAACCTCGACTGTTCTTTACTCACTTTGACGTTAGCCCTGGTGACAATAAGAGGTACAATTTTACTTGCTTTGGGGGGTGGGCAGGGGCTCCCTAAAGCAGGTAGCTTTAGGTAAACCTTCTTTTTAGGAACTATGCATACATGGCAAGGAGGAAAATATTGACTGCTTTTTCAAATTTTGATTTCAGCATGGGAATTCTGGGGGGCCACTAGTGAACTTGGTAAGTGGCTACTTTTCCCCCTAATTTTCAAAAACTTTGTAAATTCCATGACAACAGTTTTGTATATCACTCTTGTAGAGGTTATTGTATTGTGCTTTTTCTGTTATTGCCTTTGTTGGTCTGCTTCTAAATTCTGCTTCTAAGACCGCTTCTGTTGCATTGCTTGACGCTGTGGTCTATTTACATAATCGTTGTTTTCATTGGTTTAATCCCCACTGGTTCACACGCTTTTTCCTTCTCCCCAACCCCTATCCTACGTACATCTTCTGACCTGACACTTCCACCTCAGGAGATAAATAGGACAGAATTGTGATTAGAGATTAGATTGTTGAACTGCATCCCCACTCGTCAATAAAGATCGAACTGCATTCCCGCTCATGAACTGCGTTCCCAGCTCAGCCATGAGTCCCTGGTCGTCTCTCTCCTGCCCTCGAAACTAGCATGGCATCAGGCACCCGAATAGGGACCAGCAGCCTTATCTGTAAACAGAAAGAAATTTGGTTATCTATGATGGATTTTATCTTATTGGCATGTGATCTCATACAGTGTAATTTAGCAAGGTTAATAATGAACTTAAGCTAGACAAATAACTCCTCAGCAGAAATTTGCATGTATAGTCTTTTCTGCTATCCATTTGCTCTATATGGTAACATCCATATAGAGTATATATATTGTATTTATTTCCTTTATTTTTTTAGAAAAAAAAAGAAAGAGAGTGTACAGAGAGAAAGATGCAGAGAGGAAACTAGAGTACTGCTCAGCTTTGGCTTATGTTGGTGCTGGAGACTGAACATGGGATCTTGGAGCCTCAGGCATGAAAGTCTTTTGTGTAACTGTTATGCTGTTTCCCCCTGCTGTTTTTTTTTTTGTTGTTGTTTTTTACCTTGCTATATCCTAATTCTAAAGGACTAACTTTACTTCTTCCTCTTGTTTCTTTTGGTACAATCTGACAATTGAATGATGTGTCTATCTTTACCAGGATGGTGATGTGATTGGCATAAATACACTGAAAGTGACTGCAGGAATCTCCTTTGCAATTCCCTCAGATAGAATTCGACAGTTCTTGGCCGACTATCATGAACGCCAGTTGAAAGGTAAGGGGAGTTAAGATTTTTCCTTCACCTCTTGTGTTTTCCAGATGTATGTAGGCTATTATGGAGATAGCCATTTGAATTTTGTAGAACACTGAGCCATTGGTTCCCCTTATTATTATTATTTTTGTCACTTGGGGCTCAGTGCTTGTGCAAAGATTTTACTGCTCCCAGAGGCCACTTAATTTTTTTTTTTTAATATAGGGTGAAAGACAGAAAGAAGCAGGGAGAGAAGGAAAGGTAAAGGAAGAAGGAGGTAGAAAGAAGGAGAGATAACATGTAGAACTTCTCCACCACTTGTGAAGCTTCTCCCTTGCAGGTGTCTTGAACCCAGGTTCCTGCACATGTAATACTTGTGCTCGACCAGGTGCCCCACCTTTACTGTGGTGGTTTGAGTGGTAGTACTGCAGAACTGGACATAAAATCAGGCATTTGTTGTACCTAGAAGTATTTGGATTAAACTGCTGTGGAAAGGAGGCCCATGGGCTAGAGGTGGGTGAGAGTGTTTGTGCTCATGATAATAGTCTTGTAGGCATGTACTTCATGGCAGATAACTGTTTGAACAGGCAGTTGTAACAGTAGGATATTCCATGACCTGTTAGTCTTTTATGCTCTGCCAAAAGGAAAGAAGTTATTAGTAATGCATTCTGATTTTCCTCTCCAGGAAAGACACTTACACAGAAAAAATATCTGGGTTTGAGAATGCTGTCCCTCACTATGAAGTAAGTATGTGTTTGAGTATATTTGGGTCTTTTGGAGAGGGGGTGGTACAAGTCAAAGCTGGATATTTTAATGAGATTTATTTTATAATTTAAAAATTTCAAAAATACTTTATTAAGTTATTTATTGGATAGAGACATAGAGAGGTCAAGAGGGAAGGGGAAGGGGGACCAGGCGGTAGCGCAGCAGGGTAAATACACATGGCGTGAGCGCAAGGACCGGTGTAAGGTTCCCGGTTCTGGCCCCTGGCTCCCCACCTCCAAGGGCGGTGTTTGCCTCACAAGCAGTGAAGCAGGTCTGCTGGTGTCTATCTTTCTCTTCCCCTCCTCTCTCCATTTCTCTCTGTCCTATTCAAGATCAACAGCTATAACAACAGTAACAACAACGGCAACAAAAATGGGAAAAATGGCCTCCAGGAGCAGTGTATTCATAGTGCAGGCACCAAGCCTCAGCAATAACCCTGGAAACAAACAAGCAAACAAAAAAAAAATAAAAGGGAAGGAGAAGATAGAGAGAGAGACACCTACAGTCTTACTTTACCACTTGTGAAACTTTCCCCCTGCAGGTAGGGACTGGGGGCTTAGAACCAGGGTCCTTGGGCATTATAACCGCTCAACCAAGTGTGCCACCACCTGACTCCAAGATTTATTTTTATGTATTTCATATCAGAGAGTTTTTTTTAATTGAAAAAGAGTATTGAGGGCATCATTCCAGTACACAGTCACTGGGTATCAAACCAGGAGCCTTAGGCATGAGAGTCATGTGATCTCTCAGTTGAGTTACATTCCTATATGCAAAGCTGGGCATTTTTAATAGGGAAGTTAAAGCATTTGGAGTGCAGTACCTCAGTGATTTAAGGCAGTACTTGTCACAGAGTGGGGACCTTCCTCAGCCTGCATCAGCACTCACTGTACTTTTCAGTAGATTTGACCCCTGGAACATGGATTTGAACTGAATGGGCTCATTTATATGTTGAGTTTTCTTACCAGCAGGCAATGTAAATGTATGATATAATGACAGTAGAATATTATAAACATACTTTAACTCCTTAATGACTTTTCTAGTAACATTTATTTTCTCTAGCTTACTTTATGGAAAGAATACAGTATGTAACATACAAAATGTGTGGTAAGGGCCAGTGAGATAGCTGACCTGGAAGAACATGTGTTTTGCCAGTTCTATGGCATTTGGTTGATCCTGGAGGAAACTTTGGTATCTCTCTGCCCCATCATTGCTTCTATCTGAAAAAGTTGGGAGTAGATAGCATAATGGTTATGCAAAGAGACTCTCATGCCTGAGGCTCCAAAATCCCATGTTCAATCTTCTGCACCACCAGAAGCCAGAGTTGAGCAGTGCTCTGGTGAAAAACAAACAAAAAAAAACAAGTTGGTCTGGAGTGGTGAAGCCCATGATAACAACAACAACAGTAATAGCAGCAGCAACAACAACAACAACAACATACACACACACACACACACACACACACACTACTTTTTTTATTTTATTGGTCAGGTTTCTAAGCAACAGCCATCTAGTCACAATTGTTTTCTGGGGTGTCAAAATTTACAAGGGGATTTTGACTGCATGGGTGTAGTGTGGGTTTGAACCCTTATGACCCAAATTATTCAAGGGTCAATGAAGTTTATTTCACTTTGATTATGCTTTATAATGTACAGTGGCTCTAGGGTTTGGTATAGAGACGCAGACTACCTCCAGGATAAAATAATTGTGACTGATACAGTGAAACTTTCTTTTCTTTCCTTTTCTTTTTATTAACCAGAGTATCACCCAGCTCTCGCTTATAGTGGTGTCTAGGGTTGAACCTGGGACCTTGTAGGCTCAGATACAAGTCTTTTGAATAATATTATGCTATCTATCTGGCCCTAATGGAATTCTTTTTCTCTCTTTTTTAAAATTTTTTGCCACCAGAGTTATTGCTAGAGCTTTCCTGCATGACAACTCAACTACTCTTGGTGGCCATTCCCTCCTCCCCTTTCCCTTTCTGATACAGAGAAAAATAGGGAGAAAGGGAGAGAGAGATAGACCTGCTGTACTGCTCCATCATTTCCCCTTATGAAGCTTCCCCCCACAAGTGGGGGCCAGGAACTTGAACCTGGGTCCTTGTGCACTGTAATTGTGTGCCTGATCCCATGGTGGTCCATCCCCCCCTTCCTCCCCTTTCTTCTTTTTGACAGAGAGTGAGAGAGATATAGAAGAGAGACAGATAAAGAGACACACCTACAGCTTTGCTTCATTGCTTATGAAGCTTCCCCTTTGCAGATGGGGGCCAGGGGATCAAACCTGGTTCCTCTTTGCATAGTAATGTATGTGCTCTACTGGTAAGCACTGAGTAGAACAGAAAACCTACTGAAACTGGAAACTTTGACCTGAATTCTGGACATTTATTATGCTTTTCAGCCATGTTAAATGACAAAGCTCCAACAGAGTTAAAAATCTAATTGACATCATGAGATAATTCATGAATCAGGGCAGCTGATCTAGCAAGTACAAAAGAATTCCAAAAAGCTCCAAAGAGGGGAAAAAACTTATAGGAACAAAGAAGTTATAAATGAAGGGGACAAAAATCAGGCTTAGGTAATCTACCTACCAGGCTGGAGATTCCAGCTAGATCAATTAACAGTAAATTCTTAGGAGAGGTGGTAATTGCAATTAGTTTAGGCATTATGGCTTGAGGGGCTTAGGACAAGTGATTGCATTTTTGAGCTTGTATGGAAAATCTCTTCTCACTTTTCTCAGCCTTCTTCAGGAAATGAAAAGACAGGATCCAGACTTCCCTGATGTTAGTTCTGGGGTTTTTGTGTATGAAGTAATTCAAGGAACAGCTGCGGAAAGGTAAGGGAGGCTCAGGCCTTTGCCATTGTTTTCACTAGATGTGTGTCATGATAAATGTGCACAGAATCTAGACCTGCACTGTTCGGTACAGTGGCCTCACCCACACATGCCTAGTGGACTCCATTCGGTCTAGGAGCATAGGGTATCCTTGGTTAGAAGCTTCTCTCATCAAGAATTTTATAAATGTCCTGCTTTATTTGTTTATTCCTTTATTCATTTTGCCTGCCCTTCAGAGTCCCTATAGAAAATTCTGCTGACAATATCCCCTGTAATTCTTGTTGTAATTTAACTTAAAAAAAAGGGGGGGGGTGGTTTACAGGCTGTGTTATAACTAGAGACTTAAAAGGGGCTTAGGACTTCAGAGCTTAAGGATTCACAGCAGGGAGCTGGATCCGGGTTTAAACAACAGGTTTTATTAGGATGAAACAGGTAAAAAGGCAAAATAAGCAATTATCATCAGGGGTTAAGAGTATGCTAAGTCCATAAAGTCTGAGGATAGTTACCAAAAGTTTAGTTCCATAAGATAAACAATTATCAGCCGAAGTAGCAATTATCAGCTGAGGTATAGGTTGCTCATGGCTGGAAGAGTCTTAAAAGAGCTTACCCGCTAGTAAAGTCACACGTTTAGTTCCCAGGAGAAGTAGCCATGGCGGATACCTGAAGCATCTTCGTTGAGGTACTTCTGACCAGGAGAAGAAACAGCAGCCAAAAGAGAGCCAGCTGTTCCAGGTCCATGCTTTTATACATTCCCGTCTCTGTGTGTCCCGCCTCAGGCTGACGTCATTCCTATGCTAACAGTCCCAAACTCCTGTTGGGGGTCACAACAGATACTTTGTTTTTCTCTTGTAGCCTTCAGGATCTTTTTCTTGTTCTTTGTTTTTGTAAATTTAATTATTATATATCTTGGTGTATACATATTTGGGTTTGTGTGACACTGTATTTCCTGGATTCCCCTTTATTAAGCTGAGGGTTAAGTGCACACACTACAGTGCACAAGGACCTGGGTTCAAGCCCCTGTCCCCACCTGCAGGGGGGAAGCTTCACAAGTGGTGAATCAGGGCTGCAGGTTTCTCTCTGTCTCTCCTCTCCTCTCAATTTCTCTGTCTCTATCCAATAATAAATAAATAAATAAAATTTTAAATGCAATATTTTAATACAATAAAAATTGATGACAGGTGTCTTGTGAAAGCAACATAGTGGTGTTAGGTTAGCATATTTTTTTTTCTTTTGTGAACTTAGTTTATAGTGGAGAACTTATCCCTTCCCCTACTTCCCTAGAATCTTTTCTTTTGATATAATACATCTTGTCCAGTCCACATTTCACTTGTTCCTGTCCTCTCTTTCCCCACATATTAAGTCCTGCTATAAGTGAGATCTTTGGCATTTATCCTCCTTTTGGCTTATCTCACTTAACATGTATCTTTAAGTTTCATCCAAGATGATACAAAGGAGATGACCTCATCACTTTTGACAGCTGAGTAGTATTTCATCATAGATATATATACCACAATTTTTTTAGCCACTCATCTGATGTTGGATATATGGGTTGCTTCCAGGTTCTGGCAATTAAAAATTGTGCTGCTATGAACATAGGTATACACAGATCTCTTCTGAGAGGTGTTTCTGTTTCCTCTGGGTAAATCCCCAGAAGAGGAATTGCTGGGTTGTAGGGTAGGTTCATTTCTTGTGTGCTGAGAAGTCTCCAGACTGCTTTTCACAATGCACTCTCACCAACAGTGCAGAAGTGCCCCCTTTTCCCCACATCCTCTCCAACATTTGCCATTTCTGGTGAATGCCATTTTTACAAGTGTAAAGTAGTATCTCATTGATACCTTTATTTGCATTTCTCTGATGATCAGTGAGTTTGAGCACCTTCTCATATATCAGCCCTCTGAATTTCTTCCTCAGTGAAATTTCTGTTCATGACCTTGCCCCATTTTTTTTTTTTTTGACAAGATAGTAGGATAAGAGGGGTACAATTCCATATAGTTCCCATCACCAGAGTTTTGTATCCCATCCCCTCCACTGACAGTTTCCCTACTCTTTATCTCTCTGGGAGTATGGATCAAAGATCTCTATGGGCTACAGAAGGTGGGAGTTATGGCTTCTGTAATTGCTTCTCCACTGGACATGGGCGATGACAGACCAATCCATATTCACCTCCTGTTTATATCTTTCCCTAGTGGGGTAGGGCTCTGGAGAGGTGGGGTTCCAGGACACATTGGTGGGGTAATCTGCCTAGGGATGTCAGGTTGCTCATCTTATTTTCTTTCTTCTTTCCCTTTTTTTTTTTTTTTAAAGTATTTATTTATTCATGAGAAAGATAGGAGCGAGAGAAAGATCTAGACATCACTCTGGTACATGTGTTGCCGGTGAATGAACTCAGGACCTCATGCTTGAGAGTCTAATGCTCTATCCACTATGCCACCTGTGGACCACCTCATCCCTTTCTTCTAATGGAGCTGTTTGTGTTTTTGGTGTTACGCTTGCTGAGGTCTTTATTTATGTATTTTGATTATTAGTCCTTTGTCTGAGGTGTTTTGTGTAAAGATCTTCTCCCATGATGTGGGGTGTCTTCCTGTTTGGGTGCTGATAACCCTTTGCTGTGCAAAAGCTTTTCAGTTTGATGTAGTCCTATTGGTTTATTTTTGCTTTTGTTTTCTTTGTTGTTAGATTGGAATCCTTGAAGGCTTTTGAAACAGAGGTTGTGAAGAGTCTTGCTAATGTTTTCTTCTATGTATTTGATAGTTTCTGGCCTAATATCCATGTCTTTAATCCACTTAAGAGTTGACTTCTGTTCTTGGTGATATGTGATGGTACAATTTCATTCGTTCTGTGTTTCAATCCAATTTTCCCAACATCATTGTTGTAAAGACTCTCTTGGGAGTCAGGCGGTAGCACAGTGGGTTAAGTGCACATGGAGCAAAGCTCAAGGACCAGTGTAATGATCCTGGTTCGAGCCCCTGGCTCGCCACCTGCAGGGGGGGGTCACTTCACAAGCAGTAAAGCAGGTCTGCACGTGTCTTTCTCCCACTCTGTTTCCCCTCCTCTCTCCGTTTCTCTCTGTCCTATCCAACAACAACGACATCAATAACAACAACAGCAACAAAAGGGAATAAATAAATATTAAAAAAAAAAAAAAAGACTCTCCTTTCAGGGCTTCTGTCTTGACCTCTTGGTGGTAAAAAAGTTTTCTGTTTCCCAATTATGATTTGTTTTTTCAGTGGTTTGTACTGGGGAGGGGGTCCTTTCCTTGATGAACTTCTCTCTGCTAGAATAATTTCTTTTTCTTTCTTTCTTCCTTTTTTGTGTTGGAACTGCTTACTTTTCTGGGGATAATTAGTTTCTTTAAGTTTGGCTAAGAAAAGACTTTGACTGTAGGCCCTCTGCAATGTCTTTGTATTTGTATGTGTGTGTCTATGTTGGGGGGAGGGGGAGTAGCTTTGATGGACTGGCAGTTGTCTTCCTAAAGGTAGTTATTATTTATTAGCAAATGAGGTTGTTTCTAGTGAATTTCAGTGAGTTATGAGTATAAAATACCTATTAGTAATTTAAAAGACATTATGTTTTAGAAGATATTTTAGACAGAGCTGGGTGGTGGCGCACCTGGTTGAGTGCTCATATTACAATGCTCAAGGACCCGGGTTCAAGCCCCCAGTCCCTACTGCAGCGGTAAAGCTTCAGGAGTGGTGAAGCAGGGCTTCAGGTGTCTCTCTGTGTTTCTCCCTCTCTATTGCCTCCTTCTCTCTTGATTTCTGGCTGTTTCTAGCCAATAAATAAAGATAATAAAAAAATTTTAAAAACTTAAAATAAAAAAGGTATTTTAGATATATTGAAATTAATTTTTTTTTTTCTCCAGCATTATCGCTGGGGCTGGGTGCCTGCACTATGAATCTACTGTTTTTGTCGGCCATTTTTAAAAAAATTATTAGATAAGACAGAGAGAAATTGAGAGAGGGGGAGATAGAGGAGAGAGAAAGATAGACACCTGCTGACCTGCTTCACTGCTTGTGAAGCAACCCCTCTGAGGTATGGTGCCAGAGATTTGAACCAGTATCCTTGCGCAGGTCCTTGTGCTTGGTACTATGTGCTCTTAACCTGATGCGCTTAACCTGGTATGCTACTGCCCTTGCTATTTCCCTTGAAATTAATTATATATATATATTTTAAATGTAGCTGCTAGAAAAATTTAAATCACTAATGGCTTGTCTTACATTTCTACTGCATGTGCTGAGGACTTACCCTTGTGAACTTATAAATTTTGGGGGGGAGGGGCTAAGAGAGGGGAGGGAGAGTCCTCTGTAGCTTAAGCACTGATGATATGAGCTAATAGTATAGGTTTAAAATTAATCTTTATAGGAATTCCCAAACCAACCCTTTGATATCTTAGCTAATAACAATGAAAAGAATCCAATGTTTAAAGTTTAAGCAAATATGTTAGGCCCTTTAGAACCCTTTTCTCTTTAAACTCTGACTGGCAGCATCAGAAGACAGAATCAAGACCATTTTGTCAGCAAAGTGAAGACTAGAGTAGGTCTCTGAAGATTCTCCAATTGATTTACTCTTGTTTTGAAACATTTATACTAATAACTGAGGGAGGGGATAACTTGTGGCACAATGATTTTTCTGGGTTTCTCTCTGATACTTCTTTAATATTGCTCTTTTACTGTTTTCATTTGTTTTTTTACATAGTTCATTTGGCTTAGATTATGGCAACTCTTTTAGTAGGGGGAAGAAATCATAGGGTACTAACTGTTCAGAATAGCTAGGTTCAACTCTCATAGATTTTTCTAGACTTTCTGAGTTCCTGCATCTCTGACTTCAGGTTCAAGGCCAAAGTTACTTTTTTTCTGGTTTCCAGATCCTAGCTTCTCAAAATGTGGACTTTGGACTAGTAGTAGTAACATGAGATGGAACATAGAAAAATAAATAAATAAAAGCAAACCATGTCCTGAATCCCAATCTGCATTATAAACAAGATTACCATGCACAGTAAAACGTGGCGTTTCCTGTTTACTTGAAGTCACTGATAAACTGAAAATCTGATCTAGTCTTCCTGACTCTACTTACTTAGAATTTTACTCATTTAATTCTTGGGGCCAGGTGGTGGTGGTGGACCTGGTAAAGCACCCATTACAATGTACAAGGACCTGAGTAGAATTCCTATTCCCCACCTATAGGGGGAAGCTTCATGAAGGTGAAGCAGTGCTATAAGTGTCTCTCCCCTTCTCTATCTCTCCCTTCCCTCTTGATTTCTTTCTGTCTCTATCCACTAACTAAATAAAAAAAAATTTAAGAAAGCCAGATAAAATTATCAGAATAACAATAGACAGTATGTTAATTATAATGTCAGGCACCACTTTAAGTGTTTTTTTTACCTACTTGTTTGAACCCCCTGTTATATCTTGATAAGGATACTGTTAGAGAGGAAACAGCTATGGTACAGAGTTAGTTAGTTCAAGAATTACATAGCCAGCCAGCAGTCAGGGATATGGGAACCTAGTTTAACACCTGTATTATTCTGTGTTTGTGGCTGCTGCTCTTGTTTCTGAGAGGCAAAGGGACTAAGTAGCAAGAGATGGGTTTTCAAGTCTGAAAGACCCAAGTTAAGTCCTACTTTAACTTCTTACTAGTTGTGGGACATGAGAAAGGTTATCTGTCCTAGCTGACCTTCATTTCCTCATGTTGGTGGATAGTTTACAAAACTCAGTAATAATTTGCACCTTCCTTTTTTTTTTTTTTTTTTTACAGAATGACCATGACTTAAATTTGGTATGCACTGTCTCTGTTATCCTCTTCAGTTCAACTTATTTTGAACTTTCCCTTGGAAGATTTCTCTAACATTCTCTTACTTTAAATTTCCTGAAGATTTTTCATTTTTTCTTCCTCTTCTTCCTTTCTCCTCCTCCTTTTTTAAATAAACTCCACATATCTTGGTGATACTCCCACATCATTCTTCCATGGACTTACCATTTCTCTTAAATGGTGTTTCCTGGAGTCATTTAAGTTAATATTCCTCGAATTTATTTTTAACTTCCGTGCAAGTCAGTAACATGGATTTATTTGACATGTAAGTGGCAGGATTTGGAGCTGGTTTTTGTTTCTAGAATATGTTCTTTTTAAAAGATTTATTTATTTAATATTTATTTTTTCCCTTTTGTTGCCCTTGTTTTATTGTTGTAGTCATTATTGTTGTTGTTATTGATGTTGTCGTTGAATAGGACAGAGAGAAATGGAGAGAGGAGGGGATGACAGAGAGGGGGAGAGAAAGACAGACATCTGCAGACCTGCTTCACTGCCTATGAAGCGACTCCCCTGCAGATGGAAAGCTGGGCCTCGAACCGGGATTTTTGAGTTGGTCCTTGTGCTTCATGCCACTTGTGCTCAACTCACAGCACAACTGCCTGACTCCCAAGATGTATTTATTTTTATGAGTGAGAGAGAAAGAGCAAGAAAGACAGGCTAGAGAACCATTCCACTATGGCATTATACATATGGGCCAGGGATAAAAACTGAACCTTGAACTTTATACATACAAGTCCAGTACCTTGCTCAATGAGTTACTTACCTGACCACTAGAACATATATTCTAAGTGAAATAAATGTTGGAGCCTAAATATAATTACAACTTTGGGGAAAGGTAGCGCAGAATTAGAAATTTAAATATTTAACTTGGAAGAATGATCAGTTTTTTTTTTTTTGCTTGTTTTTTTTTTTTTACTTACTAGAAGTAGAGCTTGTCTTGATTCAGCATACTCTACAGCTCCATAAACTGAGTGAAGATGGGGCGGGTGGATGGACTGTCAAAATCAAGCTTGTTTTGGTGCAACTGTCTGCGGAAAGATATATTATTTGGGCTTTTCAGTTTACTGATAAGACTTGGAATATGCTTGAGGTTAGTAGAGGTTAGAGACTAACAGAAATGAAAAGCTGAACTTTCTTTCAAACTAAACCTAATACATGGGAGAAAAAGCACTTACATTATTCTGATAGAATATCAATCTCTTCCAGTTCAGTGACTGTCACAAAGTGATTTTGTAGCACATCTAGCATAGTCCTTATGTTTAATATGAGCAAAATAGTATTGCTATAAAAGATAGACAGTTGATTCTGGCTAAGTAAAACCCACTCCCTCCCTCCTTTAAAATTTTTTTATTTATAAAAAGGAAACATTGATAAAACCATAGGATAAGAAGGGTACAACTCTACACAATTCCCACCACTAGAACTCCGTATCTCATCCCCTCCGCTGATAGAATTCCGATTCTTTATCCCTCTGGGAGTATGGACCCAAGGTCATTATGGGGTGGAGAAGGGGGAAGGTCTGGCTTCTGTAACTGCTTTCCCGCCAAACATGGTCATTGACAGGTTGATATCTACTCCCAGCCTATCTCTGTCTTTCCCTAGTGGGGCAGGGCTCTGGGGAAGCGGGGTTCCAGGACACATTGGTTGTTCAATTGTGTCAACAACAATTGGGTTGTCTGTTCAGGGATGTCTGGTTGGCATCATGGTAAGTAAAACCCTTTTAATTACGTGGCCTTTTCCCTCCTCTTCTTCCAAGCTCTGGATTGAGAGATCATGATGTAATTGTCAGCATAAATGGGCAACCTGTTTCCACCACAACGGATGTTATTGATGCTGTTAAAGACAATGAATTCCTTTCCATCATGGTTCGTCGGGGAAGTAAAACTTTGATTTTGACAGTCACACCTGAAATAATCAATTAAGTATCTTACTTTAAAGAGAAATTATCTAAGAAAGCCAAAACTCTATTCCTGGTTTGTACTGAAGACATGTCAAAGATAAGGGGTTTCAGGACCCTTATAAAAAAAATGTTTTCACACACACACACACACACACACACACACACACACACACACTTACACACTTTAGGGACATTTCGGTTATGGGTGCTATACTGTGGCTAAGAAGCAAATAGGAGGCCAGGGTATCAACCTGACAAGATAGGAAGCACTACAGCCATACAACCCTGAATGCATTTGATCTCATTCAAAGATAGGAAACAAGTGAAAAAACATGCAGTTTCTAACTTAACAAAACATGCCACTTCACTATTTAGTAATGCCTAGTCACAGACCAGACATAACACACAATAGGTCTATTTTCTAAATAGTAAAGAACAATCTGAATTCAGGGTACAAAGGAAATAAACACTTAAATAATCTCTTTATTCAGTTTTTTAGGTTGTGTCATATTTGGCCAGAGCTTGTGGGCAAAAAAGGATGGAGATCCTTTAAAAGTCAAATTGAAACTGATAACTGCATATTATCATAGAGGAAAATTAAAGATTCTTAGCTTATCATTGTACAGTGGGGAATTTTTTGGCTTTGTAGACAAGGGATATTTTCTATAAAACAGCTATTTCAATAACTTAAAAACTTTAACCTTTTTACCCCAACTTTTTTTCTTGATATCACTAATGATTTTAAGTATAAAAGCTGCCAAGGATTTTTTTTTTCATTTTTAAAAGGAGATAACTTTTTAAAGGATTAGTAAAATCATTTAAAGCAATTAAAAAAATTGTGATATGACAATTCCTGACTTCAGGTTACATTATAAAGCAATAGTAGCTAAAATAGTATAGTATTGGAACAAAAATGGACATATGGACCAATGGAATAGGATAGAGAGCCCAGAACTAAACCCACACATGTATAGGCACATTCTATATGATAAAGGGGCCAAAACAGCCCAATGGGGAAAAGAAAGTCTCTGTAACAAATGGCATTGGGTGAACTGGACAACCACATGCAGAAAAATGAAACTAGACCATCACCTAACACCATGCACCAAAATTAACTCAAAATGGATAAAAGATCTGGATATTAGACCTGAAACTATAAAATACACAGAAGAATACATTGATGAAGCATTTAAGAACCTTCAATAATGGTGTATTTGGAGACTCCAACCCATAGGCAATGGAAACAAAAACAAGAATGAACAAATGGGACTATATCAAATTGAAAAGCTTCTACACATCAGAAGAAAATTCCGTAAGAATAAACAGGAAACCCAGCAAATGGAAAAAGACATTTTCGTACTACACTTCAGACAAGTGGTTAATATCAAACATCTATAAAGAACTCTACAGCTCAATAAAAAGAACAGCTCAATAAAAGTGGGCAGAAGATATGAATGGGTGGTTCTCTAGAGATACACATGTCCCCAGACATACACAGAAATGTTCCAATTCACACATCCTTAGAGAAATGCAAATGAAAAAACTACACTGAGATTCCACCTCACACATGTGAGAATGGGCACCACCAATAAAACAAGAGAAGATAAATGTTGGACAGGATGTGGAGAGAGAGGAACTCTACTACATTGCTGGTGGGAGTGCAAATTTGTGCAGTCATTAAGGAGAACAATATGGAGAATCCTTAAACACAAATGGAAATATGCTCCAGCAATTTCACTACTAAGCATATACTCAAAAGATATAAAACTGATTTGAAGGGAAGTATGCACCCTTTATGTTCACAGTGGCTTTATTCCCAGCAGCAAAAACTTGGGAGACAACCAAAATGCCCTTTGACAAGTGACTAGATAAAAATGTTATGGGACATATATTTAATGGAGTATTACTCAGCAATAAAAAAGAATATAGGCTAAAGTGTTTGGAATTTGAGATGATTTTGCTTAGAAGCAAGTAAGGAGGTGAAAGACAACTACAGAAATGGTGTCACTTATACACAGAATATAGAGAACTGAACATACAAATTTGAGAAAAAAAGTCAATCTATATCTAAGGCTGTGGGAGAACTATAGTAGTTATCTATAGGGGTGGAAATGGGGACATAGACCTTTGGTGATGGGAGTGGTAAGAAAAAAAAACTATATTGTAAACCACTAAGAAGAAAAAAAAAAAAGGAAGAAAAAGAAATAGAATGGTGGCCTAGGAGGTGACACAGTGGCCAGATAATTAGGTTTGGAAGCATGAGTCTTGAGTATCCTATCCAGTACTGTATGTGCCAGAGTGATTCCCTTTCTATTGTGTTGATAAGTAAATAAAATCTTTAGGAGCTGGGAACAAGAAAAAAAAATGAGATGAAGCAGGATTTGTGACTTAAAGCAGTATTTTGAATAAGACTATATTTTTAGTTTCTTTTTTCCAGATTTTTCTTAGAAGTCAGTTCAGAAAAATACATAGTGAGTGGGGTCAGGTGGTGGCTTACCTAGTAGAGTGAACAATTCTATGTGCAAGGGCCTAGGTTCAAATCTCTGCTCCCCATCCACAAGAGGGAGCTTTCTGAGTTGTGAAGCAGTGCTGTGGGTATCTCCTTCTATCTGTCTCTCTCCATCAAAAGGGAAAAAAATGCTTACCAGGAATAGTGGGTTTACCAAGCCCTAGTGATAACTCTGGTGGCAAACAGAAAGGAAGAGAGAAAGAAAGGGAGATAGATGGTGTAGGTGGGGAGCGATTACAATGGTTATACACAATGGTAAGGACTTTCATGCCTGAGACTCAGGTCCTTGAGTCAATTCCCCAAAACACCAAAAGCCACACACACACACACACACCACCAAAAGCCACACACACACACACACACACACACCACCAAAAGCCACACACACACACACACACACACACACACACACACACACACACACACCCACACACTCGTTCACTTGTATGCAAAATTTTATGTATGTATAATTTTTAAGGGGGGGGGGTCAAGCTTCTTCATGACCCACAATTTAAAAATACTTTAGAATAAATATATTACAAATAAGAGTATGAATGAGAAATTGCCAATTATGACTGTTACAGACAAGGTTAAGGCCAATGTGGTACATAACTTTCAAGGCAAAATAGGACAAAGCTTTTTTTTTGTTTGTTTTTTCCCCCAGAATGTTTTTAATTTGTACACAATTGCCACTAAATATAAGAACAGTGACCATAGTAATCAGGGGTAATATAACTGAAACTCTTAGGAAACATAGTAATCAATGATAATACAGCAGAAACTCTTAGGAAGCTTGACTACCCGACGTTTTCTGACAGTGGAAACTCTTAGGAAAGCAGCTTCTAAATGATAGAGCACTAAATAATCCAGAATTATTTCAACAGTGACTTTCAGCCTTTAAGTCAATCAGGGGACCTTGGTTGTTGTCTTTTAAAAAAATCTTTATTTATTTATTAGAGATAGAGAAATTGAGAAGGGAACAAGAGATAAAGGGGAAGAGACAGACACCTGCATCTCTCTCTTCACACCTCGTGAAGCTTTCCCCTGCAGGTGGGGAACAGGGGCTTGAACCTGAGTCCTTGTACACTGTAATGTGTGTGTTTAACCAGGTGTGCCACTGCCTGTTCCCAGACCTTGACTATTTCTAGGACTTATTGTTATACTGAATAATAGGCTCTAAGTTAGGTTTGTCTACAAAGGCCCCAATTTAATAGTTCTTTTCAACTTAATGTGGAAAGGATTAGAACTAAATTTTAAAAATCACTTGTACTTGTGTACTATTTTCCTTTACTCACAGTAGTCTGGGAATGTAACTTGACTATAACTTTTCTGTGACTTGCTAGTGTAACTCAGTGAGAACTTCTGGTACAATGCATATTTTCGACAGGATGTACGTAGGTTCACTTTTCTCTCATAAATCACATCCTAAATTTACCGGACACTCAGTAATAATGTAATAATAGGAGGCGTTTTTTTGTTTGTTTTTTATATGAGGCTTTTCATGTTACCTACTTGAGAAGAACAGTTTTACAGTTATTTGAAATAATTTTTATCTGCCTATAAATGTCAATCTTCTAAACTGGTAAACACTATGTTTTAAGCAGAAAAATTCCATCAAGAAGGTAGCTTAACGCAGACACATCTGATATAGCTGGCTTTCAAAACAATTGAAATGAAGAAATGACTGTAGTTTATATATATTTGAAACATAACAATGAAGTAACTAGGCTTCTTAGTAAGGTGGTTTATTTCAAACTTTTTTTTTTTTTTTTTTTTTAACAAAACCAATATAATTTTGAGTTTCACCTGATCAACTGGAAATACTCAAATAACAATCTAGGTGGATGGAATTTATTCTGCATTTTAAAGTCAGTAAATCAGAATTTCAGTATATATTAAAGTCCACGAACATTTCTATTTCTGCTGATGATTTTCATTGGTTCAGCTTCAGACTGCCTCTCCATGAAGATTCAGGGTCACAAAAGGCAAAAGGCTAAACATACTCACTTTGCTATTCCTGCTGGGACCACTTGCTCCAAAGGATTCAAGGTATTGCAATGTGCAGAAATAAAGAACAAGGAAGTCTTTTTTGCAGCTTGTAAATTTGTCACTATCCTTTGCTTTGTACACAAGAGATGATATAATTGTGAGGCCCACAACTCTGTCACTTCTAGCATCCACTGGGGCTGAAAATCCAAAGTTCCAACAACCTGTCTTAAACAAACTCAGTCACTCCAAAGAGTAAAAGCAATGGTTGTCTGATATTAAAGACTTTTGAGCCTGGGGAGATGAACTCAGAAGGTTGGTCTTTCTGGGTCCTGACAGCAGCTCTTTTAGTAAACAGTGCACCAATTGCTGCCATCACTTGGCATCAGACCTCCAGTAATAAGCAAAATTAGGTCAACAAACCACCAAATCCCAAGTCCTCCAAGTGTTAACAGTTTTCCTACTGCTGTGCCAGTATGTCCCAGACAGAAACGATCCACTCCAAAACATCCCAAGAAGAAAGAGTAGAGCAGAGTGGTTATGAAGTAGTGTCCAGTATACCTAGACAAAAAGAATTAAAAGAAAGATGCTTACCACATGACGACAAAAACTTATAATGAGGGAGTCAGGCAGTAGCGCAGTGGGTTAAATGCATGTGGCACAAAGCACAAGAACCGGCGTAAGGTTTCTGGTTCGAGCCCCTGGCTCTCCACCTGGAGGGAAGTCGCTTCACAGGTGGTGAAGCAGGTCTGCAGGTGTCTATCTTTCTCTCCTCCTCTCTGTCTTCCTCTCCTCTCTCTATTTCTCTCTGTCCTATCTAACAACACCACCAATAACAACAACAATAATAACTACAACAATAAGACAACAAGGGCAACAAAAGGGAATAAATAAATAAATATTAAAAAAAAAAAAACCACAATGATTAATTAACATAAGTGAAAAGATGAAAGATGGCATAGCAGTCCCTGTGTGGACTCTTCTAGCCCCAACTCTGCAAAAGAAAATTCTTCTGTTGGTCTGTTATCTTAAAACAAGGAGGACATGCTAAAAGATGGAGGACTAAAAGAATAAGCATTCCATTTATTCCCATTTAGGAATGGAAAAGATTTTCCAAACAGTTATAAAGTTGGATTGGAGAAGAAATTATCAAGCACATTATAAAAGAGGCACCCTGGCAGTAGTGAAGTATTTCTACCTCCCCCCCCTCCTGTCCTATTCCTTTTCTATAGTTGTGGATTTTTTTTTTTTTTTAAAGTCTTTTATTTATTTTATTTTTGAGAGAGATGCAGAGAGAGAAAGACACAGAGAGAAACACCAGAGCACTGCTCAGCTCTGGCTTATGGTGGTGTGGGGGATTGAACCTGGGACTGTGGAGCCTCAGGCATGAGAGTCTCTTTGCATAACCATTATGCTATCTACCCCCACCCAGTTGTGGATCTTAATGTAGTTAATGTAGTTCTCTGTGGCAACTAAAAATGGGAGGTCTATCTAATGTACTATGGTAACATTCAATTTCAGTTGCCCTAATATCATAAGTAAACAGATTTAAAAAAAAGTCCCCTTAAGCAAATGGTTAAGTAAATTTTATGCCTCCAAACAGAACTTATAGAAATGGCTATCATTATTTAACTTTAAGTTAATTTGTGAGACAGTCCTCCAATTTCATAACAGAATCTTCTATCTGAAATACCAAGACTACTATCATAGGATTTATACCTATTTAGGAATCTAGAACTGGGTGTCAGTTTCAATTCCTTCATTTTGTAGCTGAAAGAACAGAACAGATTTTGGGGTACCCACTGGTACTTTGCTAGTTGATGAAAGTGGCCTTTGGAATTTATAGTTTCTGGTCTCAAGTTCAGTATCCTCTCTATTATAAGCATATGGCTCCTGTCTACAGAGTATGCACAGAAGTAATTGTGTAATCTTGCCCCTTTTATTTTATTTATTTATTCCCTTTTGTTGCCCTTGTTGTTTTATTGTTGTAGTTATTATTGTTGTTGTCGTTGTTGGATAGGACAGAGAGAAATGGAGAGAGGAGGGGAAGACAGAGAGGGGGAGAGAAAGACAGACACCTGCAGACCTGCTTCACCGCCTGTGAAGCGACTCCCCTGCAGGTGGGGAGCCGGGGTTCGAACCGGGATCCTTATGCCAGTCCTTGTGCTTTGCGCCACCTGCGCTTAACCCGCTGCGCTACAGCCCGACTCCCAATCTTGCCCCTTTTATACTTCAAGTAAAATGAAAAAAAAAAATCGCAATAAGAGATAACCTCTATCTAAGGACTAACTACTCCATTCAATGTACTTACTTTATACAAGGTTTATTTTCTCGTAAGAAGGTCCTAGGACTGGCACACTCAATTCCGTCTAAGGCTGAGCACTGAACCAAAGTGTGTTCCACATCTCTGTAGGCCTGGCCACCGAACTGTGAAGTAACAACCAAATAAGCAAGCAAGCAAACAAACAGACAAACAAACAAAATCAAATTTGCCAAAGCACGTAAAACAAAAGCTATCTTTCTATTAATAAAATCTGACTCAGGAAGATAACTTCTAATAAGTTGGGGGTAAAGCTGTGCTCAAGAGCAAGGAATTTATTGGCATACTTCAAGTGATTTTTAAGTTAGTTGGTCTTAAGTGTACATTGTTTTAATAAACTTATTTTTCTTCTTTATGACTGACTTCTTTAAAATACTATAAAAATTAAATTTGTAGTTTCATTAAATGTCAATTAAAATAGATGGACACTGTACTTTATCCTATAATGACAGAAAACAGAGTATATTCTGAACATTTGAGAATAGGTATTTCCAAAATAAATGTGTATTAGAGTTTTGTCTTATATAAATTATAAACAAAATAATTAGGCAAGAACTCTGAACATCCCTGACTGGACCTTATTTAGGTCATGAATGTGTGATTTGTCAGGTATACACAGAACATCTGTAAAACAAATTTAAACTCCAGTAAAAAAAAAAAAAATTCAGAACAGGACCTCTTTATGTAACTTCATTCTAGCAGGACATCTATACTTTTTCTACCGGGACTTTAAGTATTCACTACTCTTTCCTCCTTCTTCTTCTTCTTTTAATATACTTATTTCACAAGAGAGAGAAACAGAGCATTCTGGCATACATGGTGCCAGGGATTGAACTCAGAACCTCATGCTTGTAAACCTAGTGCTTTATCTGTTGTACCCACTCCCTGGGATGCTTCAATACTATTTTCATTGGAACATTCCTTAAAAGGAAGAAGCTAGTAAATAAAAATGCTTACTCTTCATGTTCTCACTGGGCTTAGCTGTCTATCGCAAGGTCTCTAAGACTTCTGAGTGATAGGATCAACCTGCTTTTTCTAAGTGATCACTATGCAATGATTACTAAAAAAAAAAAAAAAAAAAAATTCTTAAAAGAACAAAATCTCACTGTACTGAAAATATTTCCCTATACATGGGTATAGCAAGAGTTGATTACAAAACAAAACAAAAACTCACCTTAAGACAACCGTGACCAAGTTCCTGATATGCAGTTGCATTTCCAACATGATCCACTGGGTCTTCACATAGGATAAATTCATCAGGTCTGTAAATTGCCAGTAAATTTGATTGTTATCATCTGGACTTTGCCACTGACATGTACATAATCAAATGGTTTCTGGGGCTTAATTCTGACTCTTTCTAATGACAAGACACGGGGCCAATGAATGAAGGCAGCAGGCCGAGTTGATAAGTTATCCAAATAATTCTTTCATTAGGGAAGGTTTTTTTTTTTTTTCCTGATCTCAATGCTACACAGATATTATTTCTGCCATGGCTTCATTTCTTTCCAAGGCAAACAGACCACAAGGCTAAGGGGGCAAAATCTAACTAAGAATGAGTCCAAATTTTCTGTTTTTCTCAAATGCTTTTTCTTTTTCTTAATTTTTTAAAATTAATAAAATGGAAATGTTGACAAGACCATAGGATAAGAGTACAATTCCCACCACCAGAACTCCGTATCCCATCCCCTCTCTTGAAGACTTTCCCATTCTTTTTATTTGACTAAAAAGAGATACTAAAAAAACTGCTTTGTGGTGGGCCAGGGGGTGGTGCACCTGGTTGAGCACACTCATTACTATATACAAAGACCCAGGTGGTCCCCACCAGGAAGGGCTGGCAAGTTTCACAAGTGGTGAAGCAATGCTGCAGGTTTCTCTCTATCTCCTTCCCTCTCAGTTTCTTTCGGTACAATCTACTTAAAAAAAAAAAAAAAAGGGAAATAGCTTTGTTGTACAACAGTAATGATATTGTCTTTTTTAAAGGAAACGCCTTGCAGATAGGGCTCACAAGTCACTAAATCTGTGTTTCACTCAGGACCAACACCTAGGGTGGATTCTTCTGCTAGAGGTATTTATTTATGGCTACATGATGTCACTCTTCTCTGTTCTTTCGAGATCCAAAATGATATTTCACCGATACATAGTATTTCCCCCCCCTCCCTGCACGATTGAGAAGCGTGAGGACCTTGTTTTATTTACTTCCTGCGTTTTGATGATCAGGTGCTCAAATGGAGAGGGTCTCAAAAAAAAGAGCCTACTTCCCTTTCCCTCTCACTAAACTGTCGCACCACATCCCTAAGCCAGTCTCCAGTCCCACCCGCCTGGAAGACTGGGTAGCTTACAGGTAAGAGCAAAAGATGACTGGAGACTGGGGGTCGCCATATTCCCAGCTCGGGGCGCCCGCAGAGCTCTCCGGATGGGCGGCGCCAGCGGAGCTGAGATCCGGCTCTGTCGTCGCGTTGTGCGAATGGCTCCTAGAGACACAGTGCAGCAGAAGTAGATTCCCCAGCAGCAAAGCCGCCTGACCGCACAGCAGTAAGTAACTCACGGGGAAGCCGCCCAGCACCATCTTCTCTGAGCCGGGGGACAGGACCCAGCTTCCAGCTCGATCCCCATGCGCACGGCCGACTCAACCCAGCCTGGGCAGGCCTCTCAAGCGGCCAATGGGCGCGCATCTCTACGCCCCGCCCCATACCCTCCAACCAATCAGAAAAGGCTGATCAGGGGGCGGGGTCGCACTTCTCTTGCCTCCCTCTCAGTTCCCCTTCTGGAGTCACGCTTCCTTCCTTTGGTTCCGCCTTCCTTAAAAAGTAGGCGTGTCTGTGAGCTAAGGGGGTGGAACCAATGATGGGTGGGCGGGGCTTATCTGCACTTAAGACTTTGTTCGGGAGGTCCGCTGGGAGAGCGTGGTATAGGGGGCGAGCCCATCCCGGAATATGAAATCAGGGCCGAGCACGTGCTCGTGCCCGGGTGCGCGCAGCCGGCCAGCTCTGGGGTCTCGGAGGGGCTGGGAGATGATGGAGCTGGCCCACGAGGAGGAGACCTAGACCTGACCTGCAGATGAGATGGAGCTCGGATTCCTTTTTTTTTTAGTCGCTGGGGTGGGGCACTACGAATCCACTGCTCTTGACGGCCATTTTTCAATTTATTCATTTATTGTTGCTGATTTAATAATGATCGACAAGATTATGGGATAAGAGGGATACAATTCATACAGATGGCGCCACCGGAGTGCAATATTCCTTCTCCTCCACTGGAAGATTTTTTTATTCTTTATGCCTCCGGCAGTATGAACCAAAGATCTCTAAGGGTCACAGAAGGTGGGAGGTCTAGCTTCTGTAATTGATTTTCCGCTGGACATGGGCGTTGACAAGTCGATCCATACCCCCAGCTTTTCTCTGTCTTTCCCTAGTGGGGTAGGGCTCTGGGGAGGTGGGCATTTTTTTCCTTTTTTTTTTTTTTTTTTTTTGTTAATATAAGATAGGACAGAGAGAAATTGAGGGAAAAGAGGGAGAGAGAAAGAGAACTGCAGACCTGCTTCACTGTGAAGCGCCTGAGAGACTCGAGCCCGGATCCTTGCGCTTAGTACTATATGCTTCTAGTGGCTGCTGTTTAATTTGGTGGGCCCAGTCCTAACTGGGTCTCTGCCCATAGGGTCCCGTGCTGCGGAGTTCGCCCAGGGCTGGGGCGCTCCGAGTTCACCCAGTGGTGTCCCCGGGTTGGAGAGGCCTGACCTGGGAACTGGACCTGGGTTTGGGAGGCGGAGCCGCTGCAGCAGAGTGTAGACAGCGCGCAGACTTAAAGATCCGCGTGTCTGGCGCCTGGCAGAGCCTTTTCGGCGCGCCCCGCCCCCATCTCCCTTAAAGCTGGTTCCCCCAGATCCTCCTGGGAAGACCGAGCCCCGCTCTGACCTTGGGAGCCTGCAGAGCTCTGGACACTGGGTGCCTGGATCACTGCTCAGAGCAATGGAGCTTGGCCTTGCCAGGACAGTGACTGTCACGTGGAAAGAGAACGAGAAATGGAACTTTTGCTTCAGGTTATCACAATCTGAATTATTTATTAATTTTCTATGAGACATAGGGTAATGACCCCAGCGTCTTTCTTATTTATTCTACTATTGCAGAAACACCATCTCGTGCCCCTCCCCCCTTATCTTTTCCTCATCCTTTATTTGAGAGAATGAGAGATCCCAGCGTTAAGGAATAAGTTCATGGAGCACCTCCCAGATGTTGTCCAAGGTACTCCCAGGTGGTGCCAGGGTCTTAGAGTGCTCTACCCACTGTGCCAATAGTATTTTTTAAAAATATATTTTTGATTGGTAGAGAGAGAGTGAGAATGGGTGGGAGTCAGAGTATCATTACAATACATATAATGCTGGGAACTGAATTTAGGAAATTATACTCCAGTGCTTTACCACTGAGGCGACTTCCCAAAGTGCAGAATTTTTATATTTTTAATGATCAGAATCATCAGTACTTCCTCAGAGCTAAATATCATGATGGGATTAAGGATTGGGTATAATTTTCCTTTGGCCATTTTGTTACTGTATAAGAATACATTTTTGTAAAAAGAAGTAGATGTTGCATTTCTATAGCTAAATAGCACTTATCTGCATTTTTATTGGGTATATAGTTACTGTCTTACTCTGCTGAACTCATAGGATTATTGTAAAAATTAAATCATTTGGGGGCAGGCGCTCTGACTTGGGGCCCATATTTAGCACAGGGGCCTACGTAAGCTCTGCATCCCTGTAGGTCTGAGCTCACGTTTCTGTGGTCATGGTTATGAACATTCCAGGCTGTGCCAATTTCAGGACCCATCTTCCTCGGGTGATAGGCAGGCTATGCTATCCAACCTCTCTTTAGAGAATGGAACATTCCCTACCACTGCTGATTCACATTGAGGGCCGAGTCTAATATGGGCCCACAGAAGAGTCCATTATGCTATTCCTGATGGAGATGACCAATGAGTGGTGAGAGGGATCAGTTAGAGGTCTAGGTCCTTGATGTCTGTGTGGGAATCCCAGGACTCACTGACTAGGGGCCCAGGCGATTGGGAAGCCACCAATATTCTAACTTCTTTCTGGAAACAACTTATTTTTTTAAAAAAATGTTTGCTACTTGTTTTAAATAATTGTTTACATAGCTGGTTTGTTTGTTTTTTAAATCAGTCACAGATTATGATGGAGGACAGGGGCTTTTACTAAGTCATTGCTTTTGTTTAAAGTTGATTATAAGATAATAATAGTTGGGCAGGGGTAGATAGCATAATGGTTATGCAAACAGACTGTCATGCCTGAGGCTTCGAAGTCCCAGGTTCAATCTCCTGCACCACTATAAACCAGAGCTGATCAGTGCTCTGGTAAAAAATAAAATAAAATAAAATAAAGATAATAACAGTTGTCCTTGATGTAAAAACTTAATTTTTTGTTTCTTTTTAAAAAGATAGATTTATTTATTTATTTCATGAGGGTGGTGGGGAGAATCTGAGATAGACCAGAGCATCACTTGGGAATGTGTACTGTCAGGCAATTCAAACCAGAACCCAGACATGCACACATTCCACTACACAATTCTACCACTGAGATACTTCCTTAGCCACTACATTCCCCCCCTTATTTTTGGTTTATTATTTTTCTTTTTTTAAAAATTCTTTTATAATTATCTTTATTTGGGAGTTGGGTGGTAGCATAGCAGGGTTAAGCACACATGGTGCAAAGCACAAGGACCAACGTAAGGATTCTGGTTAGAGCCCCCGGCTCCCCACCTGCAGGGGAGTCACTTCACAGGCAGTGAAGCAGGTCTGCAGGTGTCTGTCTTTCTCTCCCCCTCTCTGTCTTCCCCTCCTCTCTCCATTTCTCTCTGTCCTTTCTAACAAGGATGGCATCAATAACAACAACTATAATAAAAAACAGCAAGGACAACAAAAGGGAAATTAAATAAATAAATATAAAAAAATTTAAAAATATCCTTATTTATTTATTGGATAGAAACAACCAGAAATCAAGAGGGAAGGAGGATACAGGGAGAGAGACAGAGACACCTGCAACACTGCTTCACCACTCACAAAGCTTTCCTCCTGCAAGTGGGGACCTCAAACCTGGGTCCTTGCACATTGTAACATGTGTACTTAACCAGGTGTGCCACTACCTGGGCCCTGGTTTATTATTTTTCAATTAAGTAAAATCACCTCATTTGATATAATGGGATGCTGACAAATATTTTCTGGTTAGGATTGTTTTTGCTGTGATATTCTAAATTCTTAAAATTTACCAACATTTAGGGTGAAGAAAAAACACATCTAGAGTTTTAGTGACCTATGGCTTTGTGTTTAAAAATACAAATAAGACTGTATTTTTAAGGTCAAAATATGTAGTGATTATTGTATGTCTGAATAGAATATCCTATGTGTATGCTTTCAAAATTTAGCTAATCTATAAACATCATGCTCAGTGCTTATGGAGAGGCGAACAAGAGGAGGGAGAGTAGAGGAAGAATCTAATATTAATAAGATCTTTTTTTAGTTAAGCTGTAAGTTGCTTCATAGATCTGATCAATTAATGCTTGGCAAAAGTTATAACTGCAGTACCAGTTAAATAGGGTGGACACCTTTGTGCAGTGAAGAGTAATCTGGCTCAAGATGACTAAGGATTATAGCGGTAAATGGTAAATTCTTGAACTCTAAGTGGGGTCTGGAAGCCATTTCTGAACATGTGTCATGTGTTTGGGAAGGAACATACCCAACAAGCTTCCTCTCTGATCCATTAAATCTTAATTTTGCTTCCCCTCCTTGACCACAATGAAATGAAGAAGGGCAGCCTTCACTGGATGAACTGTGTCAACTGTTGTAATAAAGATGGCTGTATATTTTACTATGAGCTGGTTACTTCTGCAGCAAGCACGCTGTCTACATGGGGTACTTGGCAATTGTTGTACTAGAAAACAGATGGCTATGTGAGAGATGGTTAGGTCTTCTCTTCAAAGGAACATGAATAGAACAACTGTTTGGTACAAAAATTCTTTTTATAAATCGTTATCTATGACCACCTGCGGCCAGTAGTTTTGTATTCTTTAGGTCAGATAATAGTTCCTTGCAGTACTTGTTAACCCTCCAGCAGAGACCCTCAGACTTTCTTCCTCCTTCCCTTATTTAGGCAACAGGGAGATTGTGAGCACTGAAGACTAGCCCAGGGGTGGAGGAGACAGTTCTGCATCAGGTATAAAAGATGGGAGAAGGGTGAGGGCTTCCTGTCTGATTGCCACTGTTGGTGGCATGCCCTTTTGCACAAGAATAAATGCTTTGCTTCAACTCATTATTTGCCTTGACAAGTAAGTTTGATTGGATATCACTTACAACAGTCACATTCCACAGGGCTTGGTAACTGCCCCTCCAGTTACCAAAGCCAGAAAGACTAATGTGTTCAACCCTCCTCAAACAGGCTGCTCTGGGTTTAGACTGGCTACTTAACTCTGGAGTTGCAAAGACAAGGAGATAAGTAACTCGTAGTTATTGTGCCATTTATTACTACCTTTGGGGAAGAAAGAAATAGACCCTTCTGGGAAAAGAAATATATCAAAATTAACAAAGACTGTTTATTATGTTTATAAACTGACTCTGTTTGGGATGGGAGGCTGGGGACTACACCTATGGAAAAGGGACACTGCCCAAGGCTCTCAGTCAGGATTCCACCTAGTTGCTTTAAAACCTGACTCCCAGAGGAAAAAAATGGTAGATGTTTTTAAGTACCTTGATTGGATGCTTGACAGCTTGTATATTTGCAGAACCCCAACCCCAAGAGCTAAGAAGAAGAGGCAATTGCTGCTTGAGGTAGAACTGGGGACCCCTACTTCTAGCATGCCCCTCCTCCTCATCATCCCGTGTTGAGAGGATAAGTACCCCAGAGTAACAACCACCCAGGGTTGCGAAGGGACTAGAGAGAAAGGATGAGGGGGATAAAGAGAGAAGCCAAGAGGGACATGAGTGCCAGCTGCTTGTATATTTGCTGCTTCCTAGGACTTATATTTTAGTACCTTTTAAAAACATATCAATAAATTGCTTTTGAGAAGAAACTATGACTATCCTGTATTATTTTCACATCTGTAGATAACATCTGTGAGTTTCTGGGTCCTCTGCTTAACAGGGATCTTGATGGTGACTAGGACCACTAGAGAAAACTCAGTGTAGACTGGGAATTTAAACTCCTAATCAATACTTCACAAATCATAGCTGCCAGAGAAAATCTCGCAAATTGCTAGACAAGTAGGAAAACAAGTCTTTGAATGAGTAAATGGGCCTATCAATTTAATACAACAAATTGTTTGCAGAGTTTTCCAGACTGCTCCTTTTGAGGTCAGTCTTCCTGTATAATGATTTCATATCACAACATGATAGCAGTTTATAGCCAGACAGAAATAGGGGTGTTACTTTCTAAACTGTATGCCCTGGAGAACTATATCCACGCGCCCTTCACCAGGGCTTGACCTGTCCCCACTTTCAATACATACATTATAATGATGAGAATTACTGGTGCAATAATTCTGCAGTCTAGAAGAGTATTTGTCCTGCCTTGGCTAGGTGAGTGTCATGCTTATGCATTCATTTATTTTTAAGGATTTGATAGAAGTAATTTATCTCATGTTTCTTTCATGTAATTATTCCATAATGTCTTTTTTAAAAATTATTTATTTACTTACTGATTTTACCAGAGTACTGCTTAGCTCTGGCTTATGATGGTGCTGGGGATTGAATGTAGGACCTTGGAGCCTCAGGCATGAAAGTCTTTTGCACTACCATTATGCTATTTCTCCAGCCTCTATTCCATAATGAATGAATGCACTGACATATCTGTATGGATCAACTGTGCACATAGCACTAAGTAGGAGTATATAGTGAAAACTTAATTTTGTATCACTTAAGATAAGAGGTCAGGAATCACTTGCTAGAAGGAGAAGAAAACACTTTCTTTTTAAAAAAATATTTATTTATTCACTTTCATTGCCCTTGTTTTATTGTTGTAGTTATTATTGTTGTCGTCATTGTTGAATAGGACAGAGAGAAATGGAGAGAGGAGGGGAAAACAGAAAAGGGGAGAGAAAGACAAGACACCTGCAGACCTGCTTTACTGCCTGTGAAGCGACTCCAGGTGGGGAGCCAGGGCTCTAACCAGGATCCTTATTCTGGTCCTTGTGCTTTGCACCACCTGAGCTTAACCCGCTGCACTACAGCCCGACTCCCCAAGAAAACACTTTCTACAATAAACAGGAGCAGGGTTTAGAGTCCATTTTGTAGGAAATCTTTGGTTATGGTCCAACATTTTGAATTGTGAGATATTTATCATGAAAAACAAAGGAAAAAAATTTTCAGGTAAAAAATGATGTCTAAATTTTCTTTCTTTTAAAAAAAATTATTTATTGGGGGATTAATGTTTTATATTCGACAGTAAATACAGTAGTTTGTACATGTATAACATTTCTCAGTTTTCCACATAACAATACAACCCCTACTAGATCCTTTTTGGACTTGTATTCTCCCCCCTACCAACCCCAGAGTCTTTTAGTTTGCTGCAATATGCCAAATCCAGTTCAGGTTTTACTTGTGTTTTCTCTTCTGATCTTGTTTTTCAACTTCTGCCTGAGAGTGAGATCATCCCATATTCATCCTTCTGTTTCTGACTTATTTCACTTAACACGATTGCTTCAAGCTCCATCCAAAATGGGCTGAAAATGGTGAAGTCACCATTTTTTATAGCTGAGTACTGTTCCATTATATATATCACAACTTGCTCAGCCACTCATCTGTTGTTGGACACCTGGGTTGCTTCCAGGTTTTGGCTATTACAAATTGTGCTGCTAAGAACATATCTTTTTGGATGGGTGTGTTGGGTTCCTTAGGATCTATCCTCAGGAGAGGAATTGCAGGGTCATAGGGTAGGTCCATTTCTAGCCTTCTGAGAGTTCTCCAGACTGTTCTTCACAGAGGTTGAACCAATTTACATTCTCACCAGCAGTGAAAGAGGATTCCAACAAAGGAAAAATTTAATGTTTTCCCCCACTAATGTCTTCATTAGCAAACTAAAATCTATTATGCACTTAACAGAAAGAAACTCTACTGCATTTTTCATAAATGTAGATAATCATAAAAGTGAAAAAATAAAATAATTTTTTATGGAAGTAAATGAATATAAAAGTAAAGAAAAGATAGGCTAGGTAAAGAAAATAATAAAAATGTTTAATAATTAAAAATTAAAGATGTTCTTATGATGAATTTGATAGGGCACTTAGAAAGAATTAATGAACAGTTTGTTTATAAGTCAACAAAAAAGGTAATTTATGAAGAGGTAGTTCTTTTTTTACCTCCCAAATTTTGCAACTATAATATGCACATCTAACTATACTATGCATCTGGTTTAACTCTGCAGGCAAGCAATCTGTTGTTCCATCTAAATTTTATATAGCAGTCCAATTGCAAGGAAGACAAAAACATTAACCAAATTGAAAAGCTTCTGCACAGCTGTTGAATGTTTGAAATATAGGTAGTGTAACTGAATATTTAAATTTAATTTAATTACTATGAATTTGACTGGTCATACTTATCTAGTGGATATAGATTTAGAATGTGTCAGGGCCTTATTTAGAATTAGTTTACTCCCAAGTACTATTTTAGACCTTCCCTGAAAAGGAATTTCAGACTTTCCATTAAAAAGAATCAAGAAGAGGGGGCTGGGCAGTACCACATGAGGTTACGCACACATAGTGTGAAGCTCAAGGACCGGCACAAGGATTCTGGTTTGAACCCCTGGTTCCCCACCTGCAGGGGAGTCGCTTCACAGGTGGTTAAACAGGTCTGCAGGTGTCTATCTTTCTCTTCCCCTCTCTATATTTCCCTCCTCTCTCAATTTCTGTCTGTCCTATCCAGCAACAACAGCAGCAACAATGGAAAAAATATGGCCTCCAGAAGCAGTGGATTTGTAGTGTAGGCACCAAGCCCAAGCAATAACCCTGGAGGCAAAGCAAAAACAAACAAACAAACAAACAAAAACAAGGAGAGATCATTAAAAGTCTCCACATTTGAAATTGATAGTCATTCTTCAATTCTTCATCCAGAAGAAGAAAAACAAGGTGTATGCTTTATAGTGTGTAAAAACCCAGGCTCAAACCCTTGGTCTCCACCCTTGGATAGAGATAGTAAAAAATCAAGAGGGAATGGGGAATTAGAGAGGGAGAGAGATAGAGAGATGCCTGTAGCACTGCTTGACCACTCACAAGCATTCTCCCTGCAAGCGGGGACCGGGGGCTTGAACCCTGATCCTTGCATGTTGTAACATGAACTTAACCAGGTGAGCCACCACCCAGCTTCTCTCTTTCGCTATTTCCCTTTGCCCTCTCAATTTCTTTCAATCTCTATCCAAAATAAGTAAATAAAAATTTTTAAAAAGACTCAGCTATTAAAAATGGTGATTTCACCTTCTTCACCCCATCTTGGGTGGAGCTTGAAGGAATCATTAATTTAGATAAGTCAGAAAGAGAATGATGAGTATGGGATGATCTCACTCATAGGCAAAAGTTGAAAAACAAGATCATAAGGGAAAACATAAAGCAGAACTTGGGCTGAGTTTGCTTTATTGCACCAAAGTAATAGACTCTGGAGTGGAGGTGGGGGAGGGTTCAGGCCCTGGAACATGATGGCAGAGGAGGACAGGATCACACTTATAGTTTCATATGTATCAGAACTGCTCACTTTTTAATTCGATTACTTATTTCATGAATGTCCCTTTTACTATTTTATAAGTGATTTAATATTGATTTACAAAATTACATGGCAACAAGCGCATAATTCCACACCGTTCCCACCACCAGAGTTCTGAATCCCCAACCTCTCCATTGCAAGCCAACAGCAGGTTGCAGACATGGGATAACCATCATCTCTACAATTATCTGTCTACATTTGTACATAATTGCCCCCTTTTTCTTCCAGGTCCAGTCCTCTCTTCCCCTCCAAGTCACACATAACCCTATTACTATATCCAAATGCCCCTCCCCTTTTTCCTCCTCTCTCTCTGGGTCCTGATGGAACTGGAGTTCAAAGCCCTCTTATCCTTTTCCTTCTATCCCTTCTCTCCCCACTGGGAGTATGGATCAAAATTGTCTTGGGACTGCATAAGGTAGGAGTTCTGGCTTCTGTAATTGCTTCTCTGTTGGACATGGGCATGGGGAGGTCAAGCCATACCCCAAGCCTGTTTCTGTCTTTCCCTAGTGGGAGAGAGTTCTAGAGAGGCGAGGTTCCAGGACATATTGATGAGGTCGTCTGCCCAGAGAAGTCAGAATGGAATCATGGTAGTGACTTCATCTTGGTGTCTGGAATGTGGCAGGATATAAAGTGAAAGAAAATAATTAATGAGTAGGAAAAAGAAGGAACAGAGGGAACAGGACAAATGAGACTAGGGATCTTAGGGTGGAAAGAAGTTAGGAAGTGTTTAGGTGTGTTTCTAGAGGCCCATGACTATGGTAGTTTTTGCTTAAGGTTGATAGCTAATATGAAGTTGGACAGAAATATTGTCTGAGAAAATGGTGTCAGAGTATAGAAAAGGGCTAGAAACTTGTATTAGAGCAGAGAGTAGCTCCCATTCTTGAAAAAATTCTATGAATAAAATTAATGATTTACCTCCATCCACCTGACCCAGGGCCTATATACATGTTTATATGTAGCACTAGAGCCTGTGTAACCTCAAAGAAGACTCAACTTTTATATTAGTAAATTTATTAATTATTATATGTTACAAAACTGCAGACAGCTAAAATTGCTATTGCTATATCTAGACATCTGAATGGTTTGTATCCATATGGTTACAACAAAGTTGGCATTAAAAGAAAACATAGCACACATCAACTTACCAAGTCTTTATTACAACTCAGAGAATTGTTAAATTTATTTTATTTAATTAATTTATTATTATTATTTTTGTCTCCAGGTTTATTGCTGGGGCTAAGTGCCTACACTACAAATCCACTGCTCCTGGAGGCTATTTTTTCCCTTTTGTTGCCCTTGTCGTTTATTGTTGTTATTATTATTGTTGTTGTTGTTATTGCTGTCATTGTTGTTGGATAGGACAGAGAAAAATGGAGAGAGCAAGGAAAGACAGAGACGGTGAGAGAAAGACAGACACCTGCAGACCTGCTTCACTGCCTGTGAAGTGACCCCTCTGCAGGTGGGGAGCCCGGGCTTGAACCGGGATCCTTACGCCCAGACAGTGTGCTTTGCACCACATAGGCTTAACCTGCGGTGCAACCACCTGGCCCCTACTCAGAGAATTGTTATCCACCTCCTTTATGCCAGTAAGGAGACTAAGACTCAGGGACCTTAAACAGTATTCCCAGTATACCAAAGGTATTGGGTTGCTGGAAAAGTCATGACAGATTTTTTTTTTCTTACCAGAGTACTGATAAACTCTGGTTTATGGTGGTGTGGGGGACTGAATGTGGGACCTTGGAGCCTCAGGCTTGAGAGTCTCTGCATAATCATTATGCTATCTACCCTTGACCTTTTTTCTGTTTTTTTTTTTTTTTTGCCTTTTTAAAAAATTTATTTTATTTATTTACTTATTCATTTACTTTTGTTGCTCTTTTTTATTGTTGTAGTTATTATTGTTGTTGTTATTGATGTTGTTGGATAGAACAGAGAGAAATGGAGAGAGGAGGGGATGACAGAGAGGGGGAGAGAAAGATTGACACCTGCAGACCTACTTCACTGCTTGTGAAGCGACCCCCCTGCAGGTGGGAGCCAGGGGCTCGAACCTGGATCATTACGCTGGTCCTTGCGCTTTGCGCCACCAGTGCTTAACCTGCTGCATTACCTACTGCCTGACTCCTCTTTTTCTGTTTTTCTATGCAAAAATTCATCATGACTTTTCCAACAACCCAAATATTAATGTATAGAAGACTCTCACCATGTCTGAAATTTCAAAAGAAGTGTTTTAGCTGGTTTGCAATGATCTACTTTTATGTGCACATTGTGATTTTTATGTAAGAAACAAATTTAACAATACATTTGTTTAATAAATACTGCTAAGCATTTACCATGTATAGTCATTATTCTGCAGCATGAGGACACAGTGACAAGAGAAATAAAAATGTGACATTGCTTTTCTCTCCTGAATGTCACCACTAGTGTGCTCAGACAAAAGGATAGAAGAGAGAGAAGTGGGAGTCGGGTGGTAGCGCAGCGGGTTAAGCGCATGTGGTGCAAAGTGCAAGGACCAGCCTAATGATCCGGGTTCCAGCCCCTGCTCCTCACATGCAGGGGAGTTGCTTCACAAGTGGTGAAGCAGGTCTGCAGGTTGTCTGTCTTTCTCTCCCCCTCTCTGTCTTCCCTTCCTCTCTCCATTTCTCTCTGTCCTATCCAACAGTGACTACAACAACAAAATAATAAGGGCAACAAAAGGTAATATATATATATTACCTTTTGTTGCCCTTACTATTATTATACATATATATATATATGTATAAAGGAGAGAAGCAAGTCAGAAAGATGAGGTGAGAAGAAGAAAAAAGTATATTATGAAGAAATTTTTTGTTCTTGTTACCAACCAAAGGTGATTAAATAACTTTAACAGGAAAAATTGCAACTATAGATAAGTGATCTGGGAACATCCCTTTATCATTACACTACTGGGAATAATAAGAAACTAAGACTAGGGTTAGGGAGATAGGGCATCAGTAATGCACAAGACTTGCATGAGGAAGATCTCAGGTTTGATCTCTGGCACTACCAACAGGCAGAACTGAGTGGTACTCTGGTCAAAATGAAAAAAAAAGAAAGATAGGCTTGAACCCAGGTCCTTGCATGTAGTAACATGTGTGCTTAACCAGGTGCACCACCACCTGGCCTTGAAAAATATTTTTAAAAGCATTTGTGGGTAAAAGAGATAGACCAGTGCATTTTGATAAGATTGACTCCATGGTTTATTGAGGCAATATCATACAGTATAGCACCGTTCTAAGAACGTACCATTCAGGGGCCTGTCAGTGGCACACCTGGTTAAGTATACATGTTACCATGTGCAAAAAACTGAGTTCAAGATCCTTGTACTCACCTGCAGGGGGGAAGGTTCATCAGTAGTGAAGCAAGTACTGCAGGTCTCTGTCTCTTTTACTCTCTGTTCCCCTTCCCCCCTCAAAATTCTCTTTGTACTACCAAAACAAACAAACCAAATCGGCCCTCCGTGGGCACCGAGCACCACTGATAACCATGGTGACAAACAAAACAATCAAACCAAACAACAAGCCATTCATAGGGCTAAGTGATAGCTTACCTGTTGTAAAACACACTTTATCTCATTTGAGGACCTGGATTTGAGCTCCTGGGACCACATGGGAGCATCATGAACAGGGGAAATTTCAAGACTAGTGGATGGAACAGTGCTATGCTATCTCTCTTTCTTTGTATCTCTGTCCCTCTGTTTCTCTTTGAGATTTAAAGGAAGGAAAAAAGAGTCTGCTGGACTGGGAGCAGAGGAATCACACAGGTGCAAGGTGCCATGCAGCCCAAGCAGTACACAAGATTGCTCACATGCACGTATGTGCACATACACACATACACACACACACACACACACACACAAAACGTACCATTTATAATGTTTGATATAGTCTGCTAGAAAATATATACAATTATCCGGAATTGTAATTAAAATAATTCCCTCTTCCTACACACAACCCTTAGCTATATCTATGTATTTATATATCTATATGTGTATTCATGGGTGACTTTTTTCTTTTTTTTTTTTTTACATTTATTTATTTATTTTCCCTTTTGTTGTCCTTGTTGTTTATCGTTGTTGTTGTTGTTATTGCTGTCATTGTTGTTGGATAGGACAGAGAGAAATGTAGAGAGGAGGGGAAGACAGAGAGGGGGTAAGAAAGATAGACACCTGCAGACCTGCTTCACTGCCTGTGAAGCGACTTCCCTGCAGGTGGGAAGCTGGTCCTTGTGTTTTGCGTCACCTGCGCTTAACCCGCTGAGCTACGCCTGACTCCCTTATTTTTCTTTTTATACTCAACCAAAACAACATATTGCAACAGACAGAATGCAGAAGCATATCTAAAAGTACTTCTTCTGTCTTTAATAAACCAGATATTTCTAAATATATACATCAGTACCATTCTCACTTTCTTTTCTGAAAAATGATTTTTTTTTCAAAATATTTTTTCATGTTAACCTTAAGTAGGCTTAATGTTATATTTTTAGGGTTTTCTTTAAAAAATTTTTTATTATCTATATTTATTTATTGGTTAGAGACAGCCAGAAATCAAGCGGGAAGGGGGGATAGGGAGAGAGACACCTGCAGCCCTGCTTCATCACTTGCAAGTCTTTCCCCCTTCAGGTGGGGACTGGGGGGGTGGTTAATGTTCTTATTTTGGAATTATTTAACATACAAAACAGTTTTAAATGACTTAATAAAATTTATAATGTAAGTAACATGGATAGATATACCCCAGCATAAACATAAGCACTGAAATTCTCAATAATTTCTAAAAATGTGATGATGTAAAGTGGAATGAATGGAATGAACCCGTAGGTTTTGGAATCATATAGACATAGTTTTATACTTTGGCTAATTAAAATGCATATAGTTGTGGACTGGGGTAAGGTTGGGAGGGAGAAAGAATTGTAGTGCCAAGGGAAAAAATAAGCAAAGCTCATTTAAGAACAATACAATCAGAAGTCAGGATGACAAAAGCATGGGCATCAGAAGGTGGTAGATTGCACCTTGGACTTTGAATTTGGAAAAATGTGAGTCCTGTGCTGAGGAATTTGGCTATCATTTTCTCCTGGAACACTAATTAAACTATGTACAGGTATTTAGGTTACTGAACAAGAGAATGACATCACATGAAGTTTCACCTAGGATATAACTAGTGGAGAACTGGGTTGAAGGGGGAAAAGTAGACATAAACTAGTTATGAAGTGCATTTGCATAAAGGATATGGAAAAAACCTGTAGCAGACTCATTCCAAACTTAGCAAAACCCATTCACTTTCCCTTTTCTTGAAATCTTTCCCACATATCTGGATATTAATTAATTAAATTTATTTTAAGATTCCAGTTCTTTCTGTATAGTTAATTCAGATTGTATTATTTCATTTTTTTGCCTTTTAAAGTACTTCGAGTTGCTAATACAAATCAGTAGTTCTTGATTTCTTTATTACTGTTATTATTATTATTATTTTTACCAGAGTACTGCTCAGCTCTGGCTTATAATGGTGCAGGGGATTGAACCTGGGATTTTGGAGCCTCAGGCATGAGAGCCTGTTTATATAACCATTATGCTATCTATCCCCACTCAATTGTTCTTTTTTAAGAAGTTTTTTCTTAATATATTTATTTGATAAAGACAGAAATCAAGAAGGAATCGGGAGGTAGAAAGGGAGAGAAACAAAGAGGTACCTGTGACACTTTCACCACTTGGGAAGCAATCCCTCATTCCCTCTATCCTCTCCAAAGGGGGCCAGGGACTTGAACCTGGGTCCTTGCGCATTGTTACAGGTATATGCAACCAAGGTGTGTCACTGCCCAGTCTTCATAAACTTTGGTTCTTAGAAGCCAACTCAAAGAGAGGAAGGGAACCGAATCCTGCACCCGGGTCCACTGCCAATAGCAGATGATCAGCACTCACAGCAGTGTCATGTTGCTCACCTCCCTGCACTTTGGACTCGCGAGAGCTCAAGCCCACCAATGCGCAGGAGGCGGCTCCGCTGATCAGAACGTTCTGGCCGGTGGGCGGTGGCCGGACTGGTCCCTGAGCGGCCCAACTGCCTCCGGCCCAGTTCCCGCTGCTGGGCAGCCGCACACCATGCTCCTCCCAGTGCTGCTGCTTGCGGGGCTCCGCGGCTTGCTAGCAGCAGGGCCAGGTAAGACCGCCAACCAACATCTTGGCATTCCCTCTTGGTGGAATATGCCTTCCATAAACTCTTAACCTGTTTCAGAAAGTGACTCATTTCCATCAGATACCCAATATTTCCTTGCTCTTTGGATTCTTTAGCTCTGTCAACCTGGATAAATCTCTTATTCTATGAATCAGAGTTTGGGACAGCCTCTTTTTTTTTTTTTTCTTTCCTGTCTCTCATGCATTTCATAATAATAGCATTCAACAAGCATACCCCAGAAACTTACCGAATGCCTCTCAAAACTGCAAAACCTGACTTCTCTTAGACACCATTTATATGAGTATAATAACTTGTTCTGGACGCAATAATAATTTGTTCTGCCATTCAAAGTAAATCATTGTCATAGTGACACTGGTACAATATAACTGATAAGAAGTTTAGTATCGGGGGCCAGGCGATGGTGTACCTGGTTGAGCACACATGTTACCACATACAAGGATCCATGTTCAAGGTCTGGTCTCCCCCTGCAGGGAGGAAGCTTCATGTGCAATGAAACAGTGCTGCAAGTATCTCTCTATCTTACCCTTCCCTCTCAATTTCTGTCTCTAAGTAAATAAAATATTTTAAAAAGTACTTTGCAAAAAAAAAAAAAAAGAACGTATTAGTGGAAGTTTAGAAGTTAAATAATAGTTTTAAATGTTATTTCCCTTTTTCTATTCTGTTCTGAATTTTACTACCTTGTGTTAGCAAGTAGAATGTCTTTTCCAAAAAATTATCTGGACAGACGACTTCACCAGTGTGTCCCAGAACCTCACCTCTCCAGAGACTTACTTCACTAGGGAAAGATAAAAACAGACTGGGGGTATGGATCAACCTGTCAAAGTCTATGTCCAGTAGAGAACCAATTATAGAAGCCAGACCTTCTACCTTCTGCATCTCGTAAAGAATTTTGGTCCATACTCCCAGAGAAGGATAAAGAATAGAGAAGCTTCCAATGGAGGGGGTGGGACACAGAACTCTGGTGGTGGGAGCTGTGTGGATTGTACCCCTGTTATCTTACAATCTTGTTAATAATTATTAAATCACTAATTAATAAATAAAGCATTATTTAAAATTAAAAAAGAATGTCTTTTCCCCCATCTGCATAGTATTCCACTCTTAGAGGGGGCACCACAAGTTATTTAACTTGTTTTTTTATTAGTAGACTTTTGGATTGCTTTCTTAACTTCTTTTTTCTCTTATTGTTTGGGTATAGAAAATATGATAGAGCTTTGTACATTGATATAAAATATGGCCATATTCTTAAATTTATTGTTTCTATCGTGTGTGTGTGTGTGTGTGTGTGTGTGTGTGTGTGTGTGTGTATGTGTGTGTAGCAATTAGGATTTTCTATGAGCAGAACACTGCTCTGCTCTGGTTTGTGGTGGTGCAATGTATTGAGCCTGTAACTTAGAAGCTTCAGGCTTCTAAAAGACTTTTTACATAATCATTATACTATCTCCCTAGTCCTCAGATGACTATAGTATTACTTATCCTTCCAGTTTGGATTTAATATATATACTATATATATAATATATATTTGCCTAATTGACCTGATTAGGACTTTGAATAGTATGTTGTAACATGTGTATTCAACCAGGTGTGTACCACCTGGCCCCTTAAAATTATGTTGAACAGTAGTGGTGAGATTGGACATCTTTGTCTTATTGATCTTAGGGGAAAAAAACTTTTAGCTTTTCACCACTGACTATGATACTAGCAGTGAGTTTGCCAAATATGGCCTTCCTTATGTTAAGGTATGTTGCTTCTATTTTCTTTTGCTTGGGGCCAGATGGTGGCATACCTGGTTAAGCGCACATGTTATTTATTTATTTATTTACCATAGCACTGTTTAACTCTGACTTCTAGTGGTATGGGGGATTGAACCTGGAACTTTGGAGCCTCAGGCATGAGAATGTGTTTGCATATATAGCAATTATGCTATTTTCCCTCCTACTTCCAATCTATTGAGTTTTTTTTTTTCTTTCATAGATGGACATTGAATCTTTTCAACTTTTTTTTAGCATCAATGTCTATGATTCTGTGATTTATAAAGTCTTTTGTTTTGTTAATATATTACATTAATTGATTTGTGGGTGTTGAATTGTTTTTATATCCTGAGAATAAATTCCACTTGACTAAGGTGTGTGATTTTTCAAAAATATATTATGAAGTTCAGTTTATTGATAATTTTTTTTGTATCTATTCATCAATTAGTCTTTAGATTTTTAAAAAAGTGATTCCATGCTTTGTTTCTGAGTTATGATAATGCTGGCTTTATAGAGTGTGGGAATGTTTTCCCTCATCTTTCAATTTTTTATTTATTTTTTTTATATTTATTTTATTTATTTATTCCCTTTTGTTGCCCTTGTTGTTTTATTGTTGTAGTTATTACTGTTGTTGTCGTTGTTGAATAGGACAGAGAGAAATGGAGAGAGGAGGGGAAGACAGAGAGGAGGAGAGAAAGATAGACACCTGCATACCTGCTTCACCGCCCGTGAAGCGACTCCCCTGCAGGTGGGGAGCCGGGGTTCGAACCGGGATCCTTATGCCAGTCCTTGTGCTTTGCGCCACCTGCGCTTAACCCGCTGCGCTACAGCCCGACTCCCTCATCTTTCAATTTTTATGAAAAAGATTGAGGAGGGAGTCAGGTGGTAGTGCAGCAGGGTTAAGAGCATGTGGCACAAAGCTCAAGACCAGCATAAGAATCCTGGTTCGAGCCCCGGCTCCCCACCTGCAGGGGAGTCGCTTCACAGGTGGTGAAGCAGGTCTGCAGGTGTCTGTCTCTCTCCTTCTCTGTCTTCCCCTCCTCGCACCATTTCTCTCTGTCCTATCTAACAACGACTACATCAACAACAACAACAATAATTACAACAACAACAACAAAAAAACAAGGGCAACAAAAGGGAAAATAAATAAATATACAAAAAAAGAGAAAAGTTTGAGGAGAACAGGCATTAATTCTACTTTGAAAAATTTAGTAGAATCCAAGACTCCAGCATTAAGGAGATTATTGATATATGTGACTTCCTGTTGTCATTTTGTCTTTTTTTTAAATTATTTATTTTATTTTTTTGTTTATTTTTAAATCTTTTTTTACCAGAGCACTGCTCATCTCTGGCTTATGGTGGTAGGGGTGATTGAATATGGAACTTTGCAGTTTCAGACACGGTAGTTTCTTTGTGGAACCATTATGCTATTTCCCTCAGTCCCCTTCATTTTGTCTTTTGTCTGCTCTTTTTTTTTTTTTTTCTCTCCTCCTCCTCCTTTTTTCCTTTTAGGAGAACTCCATCTAGCATTTCTTGTATAGGGTGTCTAGTTCTGGCAAATTCCTTCAGATTTATTTATCCTCCTTTTCTGTTGGGAAGTGGGTGCACTGTCTGGGAAGACCAGACCATTGTTTCCATGAGAGCCTGAGCTGGTAGACCCCAAGCTCTCCCCCCACTTTGGGCTGAGATAATGGCAGGACCCCCCTGACCTTGTGAACTATGATGGATGGATCCCCGGATGAGGGCTACCTTTCTGCACATGTCACTCCTCCCCCTTAAAACAAAGGCCATGAATTACTGTACATTGTATATGGCCAAACTTGAAAACCGCCGCAAATGTCCTGTTACTCAACTGCTCCTTTCCCCTCTGCCCTGAAGTGCCTGTAATTCACCCCCAGAGAAATATACATTGTGAAGCTCATGATCAAGCCTTGTATGGTAACTTTCCACTTGTGATCAAATAGTTTGTAGGTCAAAATGTGACTATGCATTGTGTTGCATTGTGTTTGGGTTAATGATTACCTCAACCTTCTCCCTGAACTATGGGCATATCTGCTTTCCTTTATTCCCTCAATAAACAAGATGACCTTCTGAGGCTCCCTGGGAGCTGACGGTCCACTTGTCTCACCGCACACATCACCCCTCGACACATGGAGCCACCCCAGGACTCCCAGGGGGCTGCTCTGACCTCCACTGACCAACGGCCAGGGAGGTGGGGGATCGGGAGCAAGCCCATACTTTTCCCCTTCTTAATTTCATTTAGTCTATTATTTTCATTACTTACTTAATATTGATAACTCTTCTCTTGCGCTCTGACAAGCAGCCTATGAGATAGCCATTAATTTTTTTTTTCCTCTAGGGTTATTGCTGGGGTTTAGTGCCCTCTTGGCAGCCATTTCCTCTTTTTATTTTTTATTGGCTAGGACAGAGGGAAATTGAGAGAGGAGGGGGAAATAGGAAGAGAGAAAGACAGACACCTATAGACCTGCTTTGATGCTTGTGAAGTGTCCCTCCTGCAGATGGGAGCCAGGAGCTTGAACCCAGATCCTGCGTGGGTCCTTGCGCTTAGTATATGTGTGCTTAAATGGGTGCACCACCACCTGGCCTGGCCATTAATATTCTTCATATCCTGGTAATGATGTTCTTGTATAATCCTCTTTTTCTAAATGTCAACTGTGTTTTATGATTTATTTTTAGTGAATAAACAATGGTAGAATGGGGTATTTCTTTTGTGATTAGAGTACAAGATGACTGACTTTTTTCTTTGATGTTGCCTTTTAATTTCTTTTTTTAGAGCTTTTGCTGTAGGTTAAACAAAACTGTCATAATCTTTTGAGAGGCTGAATGGCAAGAAACTGAGGCTTTTAACTAACAGTCTGGGAGGACCTGAGGCCTGCCAACAGTGTACAAACAGAGTTTTGAAGTGGTTTCTATGCTAGTCAAATTTTGAAATAGCTACATCTACACCTTATACTTTGATTGCAACTTTGTGTGAGACACAGTAAAAGGCATTCAGTTAAGCTGTACCCAGATTATAGATCTATAGATAGTGGGTATTTATGTATTCATTGCTAATTAAAAATATGGTTTCTTCTATGCTATTCTTGAATTCCCTCCACTGTGATCTTTACTTGTGTCTTTCTACTGCTTGTCCACACTACTAGTTTTTACTTTTAGGTCAGTTACTGTATTATTTATCCCTCTTATTTCTGTTAGATTTTATTTTGCTGAGGTTTTTCTTCAAGTGAACTTCCCATTTCAGTGAGCATCCTTAGGACTATTTCTTTGACGTTTTCTTTAGGAAATTTATATAAGTACTGTTGAACTTGGGATTTCCTGTAGGTTAATGTCTTGTGGATAATTTCATGTCTGCTCATCATGCTTGCTTGTTTATTTTCGCCATCAAGATTATTGCTAGGGCTCAGTGTCTACACAACTCCACTGCTCCCAGCAGCCATTTTTCTTTCTTCTATCTAGAGGGAGAGAGACAGAAATAGAGAGGGAGAAAGAGAAGGAGAGACACTATAGTACTACTCCACAGCTTTTGAGGCTTCCATTCTGTGGGCTCTCCCATGTGGTGGTCCCAGGCTTGAATGCAGGTCCTCATGCATGATGATATATGCTCTACTGGGTGAGGCACCTGCCAGCTCTAGATGATCTAGGTCAGAGCTTAGTGGTTTTGGACAGCGACTGAGAGTTCCTTGCCACATGTTTTTTGATAGAAGCTATAACAGCAGGAGAAAGCCAGCCTGGGTAGTAACACAGTGTTTGAAGTTGTGAGTGCTCGACAGCCACTAGGTTGCCACGGATAGGAAAGGAGGTTTAGATCTCAGTCACAGGTGGTGGCAACTGCAAATGGTGTCACCCTCTGGGAATATTTGGTGAGAGCTCAAACCTGGGTCATGTGCATGACAAATTGGCACATTATCTGAGTTTTTTTTTTTTTTTTTTGCTGATTTTGTCATCCAATTTTAAGTGTTCTTGTGATTACACTAAGACAGCATAATCATAGATAATCTCTATTTTAGATCAACTAGTTAGCAACTTTAATAATTCTTTGCTATATACATAAACTCAGAATTAGGACATGGACAGTTTGGGAAAGGTTGTTATTCTAGTTTGCCATATATAGTGAGATATTTAGGGTCTAGGTAGAAGAAAAACTAGACATGATGAAAGATCTGAGGCATTAAGGATGATGAAAGGATGCTATTATTATTGCCAAGAGAAAATTTACATTTGTCGGTATTCTTTGCTACCTGGATAGAGAAAAGAGAACTCTTTTTTATCAGTGGTACCAAGTGTCTGTGTTAGTTTGTCTCAGTAGCAATATTTGTTCTTTTTTTTGGGGGGGTCAGGCAACTGTGAGCTATTTTCTTTGAGTTTCTGCATGTGAACACCTGCATTTTCCACTATATTTAGGTGACAGTGTTGCTGAGTATGAAAGTCCCAGTTAACCAATTAATCAAGGCGGACTGGCAATGTAAATAATCAAGAAACACAAATGTGTGTTTTTACAGGGGTTGGATGGTGGTGTAGTTGATTGAGCACACACATTCCTGTCCCCACCTTCGGGGGTGGGGGGGAAGCTTTACTAGTGGTGAAGCTGTGCTGCAGCACTCTCTCTTTCCTTTTTTTTTTTCTTTTTCTTAAATTAGATAGTACAGAGAGAAATTGCGAGTACAGAACGAGGATGGAGAGATAGAGGGAGAGGGAGCCAGGTGGTGGTGCGGCAGGTTAAGCGCACATGGCTCCAAGTGCAAGGACTGGCATAAGGATCCTGGTTTGAGCCCCTGTTTCCCCACCTGCAGGGGTTTCGCTTCACAGGTGGTGAAGCAGGTCTCAAACCTGGGTCCTTGCACTTGGTAATATATGTGCTTATCTGGGTGTGTCACTGCTTGGTCCCCTCTCCTTCTCTATCTCCCCTTTCTTCCTCAATTTACCTCTCTCCTAATAAGCAGCACTGCTCAGCAGCTCCTTAAAAATGGGTTTAATGACGGAGCATTCTGCTAAGCTAACTCCAAGAACTGTGGAAATCTTGAAGTATTCAACCGCATGGGAACATTTACAGTATAATTTAAAGCAACATAAATTATTCACACCAAAAACTTGGGTTTGAGGTTATAGTTTTGCCTCACGAATACATAATACATCAATACATTTGTAACCTTTGTATTATTTTCTTCTTGCTCCACTTATAAAGGAAGCCTTTTTAAAAGGCTTTATAGTCAATTTCTAAATCCACATTTTATTTTCTTGAAGGTTCTAGTGGGGGAGCACAGTCATCTTTGACTGAGGACTGAAAACTGGCTGTCTCTATTTGGGGAAGGCCAACCTCTAAAACCAAGCACGCAGCTTTGGGAGGGATGCACATGGAGTTGTGAGGGAGGAAAGGGGGGACCCATCAGCCAACCAGATCAGCTGAACCAACTCTGGCAATCAATGAGGTGACAGATGTCACAGCCAGATTGCGCTTACATACTTACATTTTCTTTTCTTAAGGTAATTTTAAGGCTGTTTCTTTTTTCAATATTTTTACAGTGAAAAATATTGTGAAAGCTTTAAGGTTGGGGAGTGATGGTGGCGCACCTGGTTGAGTGCAGGCATCACAATGTGAATGAGTCTGGGCTCAAGTCCCTGGGCCTCATTTGCACATGGAAATTTTATGAGCAGTGAAACAGTGCTACATGTGTCTCTTTCTCGCCCTCTACTTCCCCGTTGTCTTCCATTTCCTCTCTGTCAAAAATAAATACATGAAAATATTTTTAAAAAATTCAAAAGTGCACCCACATCTACTGTGGACACATCCAAGTTTTGACAAGGAAGCCCAAACTATTAAATGGAGAAAGTAGAATCTTGGGGCTGGGTGGTAGTGCAGTGGGTTAAGCGCAGGTAGTGCAAAGCACAAATGACTCAAAGATCCAGGTTTCAGCCTCCAGCTGCCCACCTACAGGGGGGTCGCTTCACAAGTGGTGAAGCAAGTCTTCAGGTGTCTATCACAATTCAGATATATGAGATTTTGAAGTCCTGAACACTGAGTATGTCAGATTTGAGTCTTGTTCTGGTCATGCCTTCTCATAAAATAAAATAAATAATTAAAATTTTTTCCATTTTTTAATTTATTCCTTTATTATTGGATAGAGACAGAGAGAAATTGAGAGAAGAAGGAGAGGGACAGAGAGACACCTGCAGCCCTGCTTCACCATTCATGAAGCTTTTCTCCTGCAGGTGGAGAACAGGGACTTGAATCTGGGTCCTTGTGCACTGTAATGTGTCCACTTAACCAGGTGTGCCACCTCCTGGCCCCAATAAATAAATTTTTAATGATAAACTTTTATAGGAATATACAAAAATAATTCATGTTTGTAAATTGATAATTGTGAAAGAATATGAAATATTTAGTTTAAGAGGTTTAAGATGCTTTTATTAATATTTTTTCTCCTTTCTTCAGGTTTTCAAAGTTCATTTCTACAAATTGTGTTTCCAGAAAAAATCCAAGCAAGTACAAGTGATAATTCAAAGATGGAAAATGTAAGAAATATTTTTACAATCAAAGTTGTATGAAATTTCTAATTTTTATTACTTAGCAATAGAATGTACAAATTCAATTACAGAATGAATAGAACTATACAATAATATTATTGACAAGAAATTTATATTTAAATCACTCATTTTGCACTGATGCAACTTTTTATATCACCCAAATTTGCAAATGTTTTCTCTCATGTTTTCTATTATAGATTATAGGTCTATGATCCATTGGAATTAATTTTGGGTATGGTGTGAAGTAAAGATATCTTCTCTTACTTTTTTAAAAATATTTTTTATTTATCTTTATTTTAGACATATGAACACATACACACACACACACAGAGCAGGGTAGTGCTCAGCTCTGATTTATAGTGGTACTGGGGATTGAACCTTGTACCTTGGCGTCTCAGGCATGAGAGTCTTTTGCATAAGTATTATGACATCTCCTCAGCCTTCTCTTACTTTTTTGACCAATGATTATCCATTTTTTGTCACAACATTTATAGAAAAAGCATCTCTCTATACTCAATTGTCTTAGAATCTTTTTGGAAGATCAAATAGCCAATATTATGAGTTCTTATTTTTGGATTTAGAGTTCTCTTTAGTTGAATTATATGCCTGTCCTTGAACTAAGACACTAGCTTATTTTTATGATAAACAAGGAGTGTAAGTGACATTTATTAAGACTATGAGAATATAGCAATGATGTAAGTTCATCATTATCAAATTGTATTGACTGTTTTCTATCTTTTATAATCCTCTGCATGTTTTCTATTAGCTTGTTGATTTTTACAAGAAGTCTTGCTTAAATTTTGATAAAGACTACATTGGATTTAAAGATGGATTTATTGCATTCAATTTGGGGTAATTGCTTTCTTTTAAAAATTTTTTAAATTTAATTTCTTTATTGGGAATTAATGTTTTACATTCGACAGTAAATATAATAGTTTGTACATGCATAACATTTCCCAGTTTTCCATATAATAATACAACCCCCACTAGGTCCTCTGTCATCCTTCTTGGATCTGTTTTCTCCCCACCCACCCACCCAGAGTCTTTTATTTTGGTGCAATATGCCAATTCCAGTTCAGGTTCTACTTGTGTTTTCTCTTTTAATCTTATTTTTCAACTTCTGCCTGAGAGTGAGATCATCCCATATTCATCCTTCTGTTTCTGACTTATTTCACTTAACATGAATTTTTTAAGGTCCATCCAGTATCAGCTGAAAACGGTGAAGTCACCATTTTTTTTATAGCTGAGTAATATATATATATATATATATATCTCACAACTTGCTCAGCCACTCATCTGTTGTTGGACACCTGGGTTGCTTCCAGGTTTTGGCTATTACAGATTGTGCTGCCAAGAACATATGTGTACACAAATCTTTTTGGATGAGTGTGTTGGGTTCCTTAGGATCTATCCCCAGGAGAGGAATTACAGGATCATAGGGTAGGTCCATTTCTAGCCTTCTGAGAGTTCTCCAGACTGTTCTCCACAGAGGTTGGACCAATTTACATTCCTACCCGCAGTGTAGGAGGGTTCCTTTGACCCCACAACCTCTCCAGCATTTGCTGCTGTTACCTTTTCTGATGTATGACATTCTCAGAGGAGTGAAGTGGTATCTCATTGTTGACTTTATTTGCATTTCTCTGACAATCAGAGACTTGGAGCATTTTTTCATGTGTTTCTCAGCCTTTTGGATCTCTTCTGTGGTGAATATTCTGTCCATGTCCTCCCCCCACTTTTGGATGGGGTTATTTGTTGTCTTGTTGTTGAGGTTTGCAAGTTCTTTATATATTCTGGTTATTAGCCTCTTGTCAGATGTATGGCATGTAATGATCTTCTCCGATTCTGTGAGGGGTTTCTTGGTTTGGGTAGTGGTTTCTTTAGCTGTGCAGAAGCTTTTTAATTTGATGTAGTCTCATAGGTTTATGCTTGTCTTAGTCTTCTTTGTAATTGAATTTGTTTCACTGAAGATGTCTTTAAAAGTTATGCGGAAAAGAGTTCTGCCAATATTTTCCTCTAAGTATCTGATAGTTTGTGGTCTAACATCCAAGTCCTTAATCCACTTGGAATTTACTTTTGTATTTGGTGAACTATAGTGGTTCAGTTTCATTCTTCTGCATGTTTTAACCCATTTTTTCCAACACCATTTGTTGAAGAGACTCTGCTTTCCCCATTTAATAGTCTGGGCACCTTTGTCAAAGATGCTTTCTTAACAATAGTGAATGTTCTAATCCATGAACATGAGATTTCTTTCCACTAATTTAGATTTTAACTCCCCCCCCCGGTTTTAAAGCTTTTAAATTTTTTAAATTGTCTTTATTTATTTATTGGATAGAGATAGCCTGAAATTGAGAGGAAGGGGGAGACTGAGAGGTAGAAAGACAAAAAAACACCTGCAGTCCTGCTTCACCCCTTGTGAAGTTTATTCCCTGAAGGTGGGGACTGCGGGCTTGAAGCTGGTTCCTCGTGCACTGTAATGTGTGCACTCAATCAGGTGTACCACCACCTACCCTCACAAATGCTTGGTTTAAGAAGTACAATTCAGAGTCTCAGGAAAATTCTAGAGTAATCTGGAAGGAATATAAAGAACTGGAGGTCTTAAAGGACAGGCCAAGGAAGTGTAAGTGAATGAAACCATTTTGATTTTATTGTTGCCTCATTCCAAAGTCACATTTAAAGATTCTTGAAGTTTCAGAAAGTAACTAAGGCTTAAGCCAGGACCGGGACAGTTATGTCCCAGTATTTCCACCCCCCCCCCCCCCCCACCTTCCTAGAAGTTTGAGAACACAAAGCACTTCCTTGTTAGTGAGAAAATCTTTTTTTTTTTTTTTAAAGATAGTGTGACCACATATTTTCATTTATATTTCTTTGATTTCTCCTGTCCCATTTTGGTAACTTTTGATGTGGAGAATGAGTGAAGTTGCTGTAGAATATTAAACAGTTTCTTGCTAATCATTTGGAGCTTCTAATAATGAATAGAAAGCTATATTTTTAACTCTTTCATCAGTGTTTGGTATTACTGAGTACATGAGACTTATCTCTCCACATAGTCATATCTAAGTATTTTGTTGCTTTTCATAGTAGTGTGAAAGTGAGCTGTTTTAATTAATGATTTAGTAATAATCAACAAGATTGTGGGATAAGAGGGGTACAATACCATAAAATTCCTGACACCAGAGTTCCATATCCCATGCCATCCATTGGAAGCTACCCTATTCTTTATCCCCCTGGGTGTATGGACCAAAGATCTTTATGGGGTGCAGAAGATGGGAGTTCTGGCTTTTGTAATTGCTTCTCTGCTGGACATGAGTGTTGACAGGTCAGTCCATACCCATAGCCTGGTGAAAATGCACTTCAAGTGCTTTTTTTTTCTAAGTGTTTTTTTTAAGATTGTTGCCAGTATATAGAAATGCCTATACAATTCGTAATTGCTACCTTTCCTAGCTTATTGTTAGATGTAATTTTTTAAAGTGAATTCCTGTGAGTTTCTACAAATAGGACTGTGCCATCTGTGAAGTATGGCCATTTTTCATTCTTCATTATCTGCTTGGACTCATTTGGTTCCTTATGGTTACCTTCTTTTAATGGATTAAGTTGTGTTGAACAGAATTTTTGGAAATGGAAATTTTTGTCTTGTTTCTAAAATTGGTTTTCATGGTAACTTTGGGATTTTTGTTGGGGTTGCTATCATGTTGAGGAAAGTTCCTTCTATTTTAATTTTTTTTGAGTTTTATTATGAATGAATATTGACTTTCTAAGTTAGTTAATTTTTGCCACTAGGATTATTGATAAGGTGTGGTGTCTTCATGCGAGTCCACTTTTTCTGGTGAACATTGATTTTTCTTTTACTTTTTCTCTTTCTCTTTTTCTTTTCTTGATAGAGACAGAGAGAAAGGTGGAGAGAGACAGAGAGAGACCTACAGCATTTCTCCACTGCTCATGAATTCCCCCTGCCGTCACTGCCTGCAGGTGGAGGTGGGGGATTTAAACACAAATCCTCATGCTCTATCAGGTGTACCATGATCCAGCCCCTTCCTTGTATTGGCTTTCATCTAATGTTTTTTTTTCTGCACCTTTTGAATTCTCTGTGTAACTCCTCTCCTCTCCTCTCCTCTCCTCTCCTCTCCTCTCCTCTCCTCTCCTCTCCTCTCCTCTCCTCTCCTCTCCTCTCCTCTCCTCTCCTCTCTTCTTTGTTCCCTTTAACTTTCTTTTTTTCTCCCCTCCCTTCCTCCCTTCCTCCCTTCCTCCCTTCCTCCCTTCCTTCCTTCCTTCCTTCCTTCCTTCCTTCCACCTTCCTTCTTCCTTTTTTCTGTACTCTTCCATTAATAATGTCTTATAGAAACAGATTTTCACATGTTAAACTATTTTCACATTTTTGAGATAAATCACAATTGGTCACAGTGCCCAGTTCTTTTCATATGCCATTGAATTTAGTCTTATATATTTTATTACAGAGCTTTGTGTTTATGCTATGGAGCATTCACTTTGAGACTGGCGGGAAGCAGAGTCTGGCAGACCTTGGGACTGCAAAGGAGTAAAGCAGGCAGTGTGAACCACTTGCTGGCTGGTTATGATTTGGGAGGTCTCTAGTGTGCTTACTGACTGTAAGGGTGGTTTTTAGCAATTCGTGGGGAGCTGGCAGGAACCAAGACTGTGTTCCAGGAGTAAGCACTGTGTGTTATTTATTTATTTTATTTATCTTTATTAATGACTTAACAGTGGTTTATAAAATTAAAAGGTGTCAGGGATATAGTGGTGCTATGGTATTGCTCTTTTCTATCTGAAATAAAAGAGAATGGAAAATTTGACCTGGGAGCATTAGAATGCCTTGCATGCATGCGGGCCTGAACTGTGAAAGAAGAAGAAGAAAGAGAAGAATAAGAATAATAAGAGGGAGGATATTATATAATAAGTATCTGACAGAAGAATGAATTATTAGTAAATAGTCTAATTTTTGATACAGTGTTAGAGATTTTAAATTGCATTTGTGACATTTTACTCAGGTTATTTCCAACATTGTTTGAAAGGATTAATTTGTGTGGTATTGTTTTGCTTTTTTTGTTTTACTATTTTTCTTCTTCTGTAATTATTCTGAATTCTCTAGGAACAAATATCCTACATTATTCCAATAGACATGAAACCATATACAGTGCACCTTAAGCAAAGGTAATGTTTCTTCTTTAGTTTTGAATTAAACACTTGTTTATATCAATTTTTACTTATAATAAAGTATTAAATTTGTTATTAAGACTTTTATTTTTTAATTTATAAAAAGGAAACACTGACAAAAACATAGGATAAGACGGGTACAACTCCACACAATTCCCACCATCAGAACTCCATATCTCATCCCCTCCCCTGATAGCTTTCCTATTCTTTATCCCTCTGGGAGTATGAACCCAGGGTCATTATGGAGTGAAGATGGAAGGTCTGATTAAGACTTTTATTATGTACAATGCACCATGTTCCTTCAGATAAGCTGAGAAAATAATTGCAATAACATATACTTGGGTTTAGTTCTTTGATGGAAAAAGTTGTTGAGAAAAGCTGACTTAGAAGGAATTTGTGACTTTTAAAAAATTAATAATGAATGACAAGTCTGTTGGATAAGAGGGGTACAATTCCACACAATTCCTACCACCAGGACTCTGTATCCCATCCCCTCCCCTGATAGCTTTCCTATTCTTTATCTCTCTGGGAGTATGGACACAGGGACATTATGGGGTGCAGAAGGTGGGAGGTCTGGATTCTGTATTGCTTCTCTGCATTTGTGACTTTTTTTTTTTTTTTAAATATTTATTTTATTTATTTATTCCCTTTTGTTGCCCTTGTTGTTTTATTGTTGTAGTTATTAATGTTGTTGTCGTTGTTGGATAGGACAGAGAGAAATGGAGAGAGGAGGGGAAGACAGAGAGGAGGAGAGAAAGATAGACCTGCAGACCTGCTTCACCGCCTGTGAAGCGACTCCCCTGCAGGTGAGGAGCCGGGGTTCGAACCGGGATCCTTATGCCGGTCCTTGTGCTTTGCGCCACCTGCGCTTAACCCGCTGCGCTACAGCCCGACTCCCTGCATTTGTGACTTTTAAAAGGACAGTTTCAAGGAATGAGGAGATATGAGAGATCCTAGGTTTGATCTCCTGAGACACCAGCCATCAGAACTGAGCAGTGCTCTGGTAATGAATATTTTTTTTTAAGGGATATGCATAGAACTACAGAGGAGACTCAGTGGTAAAATAAATGTCTTGTGTGTATGAAGCCCTAAGTTCAATCATTGGGACCACATAACAACTGGTAGAGCAGTGCTCTGATTTTCTCTCCTCACAAGCACACACAGTAATAATAGAGATGTGTAAACATGTGATTCATTGGGCGATATGTCAAAGAATGGTATTGAATAATAAAAAAAATAGAATTGACCCACTTCTTTAAGATAAAATGGAGGAAAATATGGTAGATGACAACTCTTAAGATCTTTTCAAATGTGTAAGAGGAAAAGTAAGAGAACTCACATTACATGAAATATCTTATTGGGGAAGTCGGGCTGTAGCGCAGCGGGTTAAGCGCAGGTGGCGCTAAGCTCAAGGACCGGCGTCAGGATCCCGGTTTGAGGCTCTGGCTCCCCACCTGCAGGCAGGTCCCTTCACAGGCGGTGAAGCAGGTCTGCAGGTGTCTGTCTTTCTCTCCCCCTCTCTGTCTTCCCCTCCTCTCTCCATTTCTCTCTGTCCTATCCCACAACAACGACATCAATAATAACTACAGCAATAAAACAACAAGGGCAACAAAAGGGAATAAATAAATAAAATAAAATAAAAAATTAAAAAAAAAGAAATATCTTATTGGGAATAGAATTAGTGGTATGGAAGATAGGGACTGGAGCTTGTGAGATGATAAGAGCATGCGTATATTGTGTTGGTTTTGCTTTGTATAACAATTATGACAGTGTACTGGTCATTTGGAAACTATTTCAATGAAATTTAATGAGAAGCAGAGCTATGTGTATAGATATAGGTTATAAATATAAAATGACATATGAGGTGATAAGCAAAAGTTGCAGAGATTTGGAGGGAGCCGTGAAGGACTAGGCGAACAGGACTGAAGAAGGGGAAATGTGCATTCAGTGTGTTTAGAAATTGAATATGTAGTATCTGTGGGATATTCCAGGAGAAATACTTGGTTGGCAGATTTAGTTTAGAACATGGAAGAGATGTGTTGGTTTCAATGCCATCTTCTTTTTTAAAAAAAATATTTACTTACTCCCTTTTGTTGTCCTTGTTTTATTGTTGTAGTTATTATTGTTATTGTTGTTACTGATGTAATCGATGTTGGATAGGACAGATAGAAATGGAGATAGGAGGGGAAGACAGAGAGGGGGAGAGAAAGATAGACACCTGCAGACCTGCTTCACCACCTGTGAAGCAACTCTCCTGCAGGTGGGGAGCCGGGGGCTTGAACCGGGATCCTTACACCAGTCCTTGTGCTTTGTGCCACCTGCGCTTAACCCGCTGCACTACCACCAACTCCCCTCAATGCCATCTTCTAAAGCAATATCTAATGAGTTTATTTGTTTAGATTAGAGATACAGAATAATTGAAAGAATGGGGAGATAGAATAGGAGAGGAAGAGAGATACCTGCATCACTGTTTCTCTGCTAGTGAAGCTTCCCTCCTACAGGAGGGAACCAAAGGCTTAAACCCAAGTCCTTGTACACACACACACACACACACACACACACACACACACACACACACACACACCTTTTCTACTCATTTGCGCATATGCGATGCTGAGACTTGACCCTCTAGTTTGAAGAGCATTCACTATCTAATAAGCTTCTTCTCCTTGGTTGTAGGTGAGTGCACATAGTACTTTGTGAATGGACCCAAGTTGGAGCCCCTGCTCCCCACTTGCAGTGGGGACGCTTCATGGGTGGTGAAACACATCTTCAGGTGTCTTTCTCTCTCCCTCTCTATCTTCCCTCCTCTCTCTCTCTCTCTCTCCCTCTCCCCACCTCCTCCAGGGTTATCACGGAGGTTCGATGCTGTCACTACGAATTCATTGCTCCTGATGCCCATTTTTTCCATCTACAGAGAGAAATAGAGAGGAGATAGGGAGAAAGACACCTGCAGACCGACTTCACTGCTTGTGAAGCGAGACCCCTTGCAGGTGGGGAGCGGGAGCTGGAACCTGGATCCTTGGGCGTGTCCTTGTGTTTCTTACTATGTGCACTTAACCCGTGTGCCACCGCTTGGCCCCTGAATGGAATTTCTCTCTGAATAAAATGAGGAAATAAAAAAAAATAAAATAAAAAAGAGGAAAAAATGGCTGCCAGGAGAGGTGGATTCGTTGTCCCAGCGTCAAGCCTCACACTGGAGGAAAAAAAAGAAAGATAGCCATGCGAGGTCATGTTGTATTCTGAGAGAAGCTATAGAGTATATACATGGTGTATTGGTATGACTATGTTCTAACAAAACATTATATACAAACAGAAGGTAGGTCAGATTTGGCCTGAAGTTGCTAGCTTGCTGACTATTGCTTTGTTTAAAAGAATAATTAAATATTCCTCACTGTTTTTTTATATTCAGATACTTTTTAGGAGAAAATTTTATGATCTATCAGTATAATCAAGGTTCTGTGACTTCGCGTGATTCAAGTTTACAGGTAAGATTTTAGTCCTGTGCTATACAGATCTTTAAAATCTTTTTTTTTGTATTGAGCAAGTGATTTTTTTTTAAATAAGAATACTTTCAATATACACAGAAAATATACTTATTATCACAATGATCCACTTCACCCATTAAATTAACTAAAGCTAGCTCTACAAAAAATACTAAAGGAATTTATATAAATGCAGTACTTAATGTTCTGTTTCAAAGATTAAATAGATTACTTTTTTAAAGCAGAATACTGGTTTCTTTTTTTTTAATTTTTTATTTAAGAAAGGATTAATGAACAAAAACATAAGGTAGGAGGGGTACAACTCCACACTATTCCCACCACCCAATCTCCATAACCCACCCCCTCCCATGATAGCTTTCCCATTCTCTAGCCCTCTGGGAACATGGACCCAGGGTCGTCGAGGGTTGCAGAAGGTAGAAGGTCTGGCTTCTGTAATTGATTCCCCGCTGAACATGGGCATTGACTGGTTGGTCCATACTCCCAGTCTGCCTCTCTCTTTCCCTAGTAAGGTGTGTCTCTGGGGAAGCTGAGCTCCAGGACATATTGGTGGGGTCTTCAATCCAGGGAAGCCTGGCCAGCATCCTGGTGGCATCTGGAACCTGGTGATTGAAAAGAGAGTTAACATACGAAGCCAAACAATTTGTTGAGCAATCATGGATCCCAAGCTTGGAATAGTGGAGAGGAAGTGTTAGGGAGGTACTCACTGCAAAATCTAGTGTACTTCTGCTTTCAGGTATATATTTTGCAGTAGTTTATGGATACGTGTGAACATAAGCTCTCTCTCACAGAAACTGGTGTATATCTAGGTTATGGGACTTTGTTAGAAAGTGAACTACCTGAGATGAAATTAGAGTGTACTAGAAAAGGAAATGTCTCACCCGAGTAATGAAGCTGAAGGGTTGTCATTCCACACGTGAAGTCTCTGGACACAGTCTGAGGTGAAGCATGTTGAGGTGGCAATCGTTGCGTTGGTTAGGTTGTGATCAGAATACTGGTTTCTTAATGGAATTCAGATTCATAATCTTTGTTTTTGGTTGATAACCTAAATTTATGCACTAGAAAATAATTAGATGTAAAATATGGGATAGCACTGTAGAAACGGTGTAGAATAATATTCCCAAGAATTAATCTGAAAACACTACTTAATATGATAGTAGCAAATGTAGAGGGATTGCTTTGTGAATGTCACTTTTCTCACACTAATATAAAATATGGAACCCATGAAAAACACACAGGAGATTCTATTAAGTATAAAAGAAAACATGAGAAAGTTTTGCCAGTCTTAAAACAATCACTTTGCTTTTTGTTTGTTTCCAGACTAACTGCTACTATCAAGGAAATGTTGAAGGATACCCAAGTGCTGTTGTCACACTCAGCACGTGTTCTGGACTGAGGTTAAGTATTTACTATCATTGATATGTGAGCACCATGGTTATATTTGACCTCAGTGAGTTTGTTGTGTTTGTATTAAGTGCAACACTAGGAGAAAATCCTCACATGGCTAGTATTTATTATTATCTCCCTCTGAACATGTTCACTTTTATATTCCTCCATATATTTGAAAAATATTTTATTTATTGGGTAGAGATAGAATTTGAGAGTGAAGGGAAGACAAGGCTGGGGTCTGGGAGAGAGAGAAAGAGCGAGATAAAATGAGAAAGAGATAGAGATAAAGAGCACCACAGCCCTGCTTTATCACTCATGAAGCTTTCCTCCGGCAGGTGAGGACCAGGAGCTTGAACCTGGATCACTGTATTATTATAACATATACATTCAACAGGCTGTGTCACTGCCCGTCCTCTCTCCTTATTTTTTCACTGACCAGCAAAAGGAGCCACCACCTATTCCTTATATCTTTTTTTTTTTTTAAAACAAGTAGCATAACCATTTTTTCATAAGCAGTGCAAATAAGAGTAGCAATTCATGAGGGTTTTTACTTACTATTGCTTTCATTAACTCAGTGTCTCAGTGCACAGAGATTTTGGTCACTGTAGTGCTGTACACTTGTATAACTAGTACAGTTGTAAACAATGGTTATGTGATTAATGTGGCATTTACAACTCTGAAGAAATGGAAAATTAGTGTTGCTGGTTGGGGAGATTTCTTATTCTTCAGTTATCTTTAAAACATGAGTCAAAATAATAAGTTCAGAAATTCTCATTTTCTTTTGTGGTTATTCTGTCTTAGTTTTATAATAGAGAATTGATTTAAAATGCTTAAAATTTTACTTTTAACATTATAGAGGAATACTTCAATTTGAAAATGTTTCATTTGGAATTGAGCCGTTAGAATCTGCAGTTGAATATCATCATCTTCTTTACAAATTAATGAATAAAAATAACATATCTACAATTCTTGCTGAAAATAACCAAGATACAGAACAAAAAACCCCAATGAACTACAAGATTTTTATCAGTGAAAAAGTGAGTTGTGTATGCTTTATTAATACTTCCATGGAAGTTACTACTTTTATTTAGCACATTAAAAAAGACATATTTGTTAAGCTAGTGTTATCCTTCATTGAGAAAATCTTCACCTTTATCATAGCTTTACAGTTTATTTTAAACCATGCATTAACCTTTATTCCATTGCAACAATCTAGCATTTATATTTGTTCTTTTTGGCTTTGTATGACTTTCTAAAAATTTAAGTAGTACTATTGGCTTATTGTGCTACATAGGTTTCATGTAAAATTTTTATTTGTTTATTAACAGGAGGGAGGGAGAGAGAAGAGGAGAATCAAAGTATTGTTCTGACACATGTGATGCCAGAGATTGAATTTGGGACCTCTTGCTTTTATTTTATTTTATTTTATTTTATTTTATTTCTGTCACCAGGGTTATCATTGGGTCTCAGTGCCAGCAGAATCTACCACTCCCCAGAGGCCATTTTCTCCACCCCCTCTATTTTGATAGGATAGTGACAAATTGAGATGGGAGAGTGAGGCAGAGAGGGAGAGAGAAAAATAGACACTTGTAGACCTGTTTTACCATGTGCGGTGTCCCTTGTGCAGTTTGGAAGTCAGGGCTCAAATTGGGGTCCTTGGTTGTAGTTATATGTACAGTTAACTGAGTGCACTACCATCTAGACTTAAGATCTTGCTTTTAAGTTCAACTTTAGCCATTGCACTTACCTCCCAAGGTAATATATGAAGTTTTATATATATGAATGTACCACATTATGACTCCCATCAAAAGCCCACCTTTGTATGATTTACTTATTTTTTAAATTTTACTATTTAAAATTGACTTAACATAGGCTATAGTTTATCTCATCAACTTCTTTGCATAAGATTATTTATGTATGTCTATACACATACATATTTGCACACAAGTACAACTCCAGAGACTCATTCTCCAGTGTCAAACTGAGGCGTAAATCCTGGGTGCACCCATACTTGGCCCAAGCTGTACTGCTGAGCCGCTGCCCCAGTTCTTTCTGATCGATTTCATTATCTTTGGGAAGACAGAGAATTCCCGAAGACATTCAACATCTTTTCTTGAATTATGCCTTTTTGATGCCCTTCTTTTAATGTACACCTATTGTAAATATAGCAGAAATTTTACTGTTTGTATACTTTCAGGGTAATGACTGGCATTACTTGATTGGTGACAGTAGCTCTCTACTACTAAGAATGTCAGTGTGGGGGGGTTTCTAATGGTTCAATTCCAATCACTATATGATTGTTTGTGAGTATATGTCTCCTTGTATATGTGTGTGTGTGTGATATTCCTACCATCAAAGTACTGATGCCATTACAACATATATACTCCACTTCCTATTCCTCCAACTTCCCTGTTCTCTCTAATGACTGCCATAATTTTCACTAAATCTAAGAGGTCAACTTGATTACTGTTATTGTTACTTTTTTTTCAAACTCATTTTAGCTACTTAAACTACAAAAATGAGTGAAATCATCTGGTACTCCTCTTTCTTATCTTTGCTTACTTCACTGAACATAACCACCTCTGTTCCATCCATTTTGTCCCCAAAGGAATTAGGTCTCTGTGAGTTGTTCTAGTGGCAAATATCAGGGTCTGTTGCTGTGGCCTCACATGATTTTATCTTTGCTGAGAACTACTGTAACCTACCAGGAGAGTGAACATTTGTCTCTGGGACAGCTGCTCAAAACAGGTTTGCATGGTATTTGCCCTTTAAGGAAGCCAGTCATTGACAGACTTGCGTGAGCTGTGAGAGGTATGTGTTCCCACAAGTCACTAATCCAGGCTTGAATAACCCAGCAGTGCCATGTCCATTGAGTGCAGTACTAGGCACTTGACAATGGCCAGCATCACTGGAGCAGCTCTGCAGGATTCACAGGCTTTCACAGTGACTCCATATTCATGCCCATATCAGATTAACTTAGTTTTGCATTTTTTGCAACTCCTGAGAAGACCACACCCTAGTAGAAGGTCTGTGTATCTTGACAGGACTGTGAGAGATGCTCCCTCTCATAGAGGCCAGGACTAGCACATTTGTTCCTGGAAACACTTGTACATTTTGCCCAGGAATCATACACTCAATCCCTAGCAGACTGGAAGCTTTATATCTGTGAATATATCTATAGCTTCAAAACCAGTATTTATATTACTTGAATCCATTGCCATGATATGCTACATGTGATATTAACTGACTGTAAAAAAGCAAATAAATGCTTGGGGCCAGGTGATGGCACACCTGGTTGAAACCACATGTTACAATGCACAAAAACCTGAGTTCAAGCCCCTCATCCCTACCTGCAAGAAGAAGAGTGGTGAAGCAGTACTGCGGGCATTTCTTTCCCTCCCTCTCCCTCTCTCCTCCTTCCCTCTCAGTTTCTCTCTGTCTCGTATCAGAAAAAAATCAGTTGTTTAGAATATCCTGTAGACACTGCAATAAAATGGATTAAGCAATTAAAATGTAAGGTTTTAAATCAAGGGGGTCAGGTAGTGGCACACTCAACTGAGCGCACTCGTTACCATGTGCAAGGAAGGACGCAGATTTGAGTCCCTGGTTTTCTACGTGTAGGGGAATTTTCACAAGTGGTGAAGCAGGTCTGCAGGTGTCTATCTTTCTTTATCTCTCTCTGTCTCCCCTTCCTCTCAATTTCTTTGTCTTATCAAATAAATGATGGGAAAAATACTTTAAATCATTAAACTTCTAGGAGAAAGCATAGGGGAAAAACTTTTCCTATTATTCTGGATAAGAATTTCTAAAAATATGGCTCCAGAAGCACAGGCAACAAAATTTGCACATTATCAAAATGAATGCACAGCAATCAAATCAGACTACACGTTAGTAAGCTTCTTAATAACAAAAGAACTTGTCGAGAAAATGAAAAAGTAACCTAAGGAAAGGAGAAAGTACTTGAAATCCATTTATCAGATTAGAGGGCAGTGAATAATATATATAAGGAATTTATGGACTCAGAATCAGAAATACAAACATTCAAGTGGAGAAATTAGTGAAGGAGGACTGGGTGATATGAGTGCACATCTTACCATGCACAAGGACTTGGCTTCAAGCATCTCATCCCCAACTGCAGGGGGAGGGAGGCTTTGGGAAGCAGTGAAGTAGTGCTGCAGGTGTGTCTTTTTCTCTTTTCCTCTGTTTTTTTTTAAGTTTTAAAATAATCTTTATTTATTGGATAGAGACAGGCAGAAATTGAGAGGGAAAGGGGAGGTAGAGAGGAAGAGAAATACAGGGACACCTGTGGCACTGCTTCACCACTTGCAAAGCTTTCCCCCCACAGGTGGGGGCTGGGGGATCAAACCTGGGAACCTGCACATTGTAACGTGCACTCAACCTGGTGCACCACCGCCCGGCACCCTCTCTCTCCTTTTATAACCCCCCCTTCTCTTCAAATTTCTTTCTGTATCCAAAATAAATAACAAATTAAAAAAATGCAAAAGAAATAGCTCCCTTTTTCTCTTCCTCTCTCTCCCATCTCCCAGTTTCTTTCTGTCTCTACCCAGTAAATAAATGCATAAATAAAATTAAAATAAATATGCAAAAGAAATAAAAGGTATATTAAGAAAAAGACAAATGTCTTGCAAAGGTGCTTAACACCGCTAAACATTAGGGTGTTGCAAATCAAAACCAAGGGATAGAGCTTGGGTGGTGGCACACTTGGCTTCTTCTTCTTCTAGCGTTTGCCCTTCTTCCGTAGCCAGTCAACAGCGTCAGGTTGAGCCTGATGTAAAATTTCGAGACCTCCTTTGAATCTGGAGAGGTGGCAGTCGTCGACCATGTGGGTCATAGTCTGTCTGTAGCCGCAGGGGCAGTTCGGGTCGTCTCTGGCTCCCCAGAGATGGAACATAGTGGCACACCAGCCATGGCCTGTTCGATAGCGATTGAGGAGGGCCCAATCATAATAACGTGCTAGGTCAAAGCTGGGTTGACGCTTGCAGGGGTCTATGATGAGGTGTTTGTTCTTTACCTCAGCTGACTGCCAACTCTGTTTCCAAGAGACTGGAACAGAGAAGTTCAGTGTAGGCATAGGGGACCAGATTGGGTGACGAGACGTCAAGCGTTGGACAGGGTGGGCGAAGATATCCGCCTATATTGGCAGGTCCGGTCGAGCGTAGACTCGGGAAATGAACTTAGATGATGCCGCATCCCGACGAATATCTGGTGGGGCGATGTTGCTAAGAAGTGGCAGCCATGGAACCGGGGTGGAACGGATGGTTCCAGAAATTATCCTCATGGAGGAATATAATTTGGAATCGACCAAGTGGACATGGGGGCTACGGAACCATACTGGGGCACAGTATTCTGCAGTGGAATAGCATAATGCCAGAGATGATGATCGTAGTGTGGAAGCGCTCACGCCCCATGAGGAGCTGGCCAGTCTTGCAATGATGTTATTCCTCGTGCCCACCTTTGCTGCAGTTTTTATGAGATGTTCGTGAAATGACAGAGTGCGATCGAGAGTAAGGCCAAGATAGACTGGCTGGGCTTCATGCCAGATTCTCGTATCGCCAAGCTGCACATTAAGCTCACGCGAGGCCGAGGCATGGTGTAGATGGAAAACAGATGATACTGTTTTTGCAGTGCTAGGGATTAGTCACCATTTTTTACAGTAATCAGATATCAGAGACATGTCTTTCGTGAGTGTTTCCTTGAGGATGTCGAACTTGGATGCCTGAGTTGCACAGCAGATGTCATCAGCGTAGATGAACTTCTTTGAAGAAGTTTCTGGGAGGTCATTGATGTAAATATTAAATAGCGTAGGAGCCAGAACAGAGCCCTGGGGGAGGCCATTTGAGACAAGTCTCCATCTGCTAGACTTGTCACCCAGATGCACCCGGAATCTTCTGTTTTGGAGAAGAAACGATATAGTGTTGGCTACCCATGGAGGCAGGCATCTTGAGATCTTGACTAGGAGACCACGGTGCCAGACCATGTCATAGGCTGCTGTGAGATCAACAAAGACAGCACCCGTCTTTAAATTCTTCTGGAATCCATTTTCAATGTAAGTTGAGAGGGCCAGGGCTTGTTCGCAGGTAGATCTTCCTGGGCGGAAACCAGCTTGGGCGGGTGATAGGAATTTCTCTGTAAGAGGAGAAATACGTGACAGAAGCAGCCTCTCAAGGAGTTTGTAACACACAGAGAGGAGAGAAATTGGTCTATAGCTGGCGGCCAGTGTTGGGTCTTTCTTTGGTTTCAAAACCACTATTATCTTCGCACGACGCCAAACTTTGGGCATAGACTCAGATTCCAAGATGTGGGACAGGAATGAAGCGAGCAACTTCTTTGCCGCGGGACCCAGGTTAAGAATGAGTTCTGGGGTGATGTTATCATAGCCAGCAGCTGTTCCCGGTTTAACCCTTTTCAAAGCGTCTTCCAGTTCAGACAGTGTAAAGGGAGAGAGTTTTGGAGATGGACAAGATAACCGGAAGAGGGATGACCACTCATGGGAAATTTCTCTTTTCCAGACTGGGTCGATCTTAGCACGTCCAACTTGAGTTAGGTGACTGGTCACTGAGTTTGGAGATACAGGAGGATGGGAGACGGGAGGGCGTTGGCTACCGGCACCCAGACTGTGAAGAAGCTTCCAGGCCTTCCTACTTGAGTGGGTGAAGTTCAGACTTTCCGTGAGTTGTTGCCAGCGGGCTTGACATGCTGCATCCAGGGAGGCAATGAGATGGTCAGCCACATCTGGGTCGCCCGACTCATCATACTGCTTTAGTAGTTGCTCGCATCAAGACAAGGCGTATAGTTAGCACATCTCCCAGGAGGAATGGCTTGGGAAGCTGCTTTGAAGATGGCTCGGCGGAAGCGCCTGTAGGAATCTTCAGAGGGGATAGAGTTAATTGGAATTGCAGGAATAGATTTGCTGGTAAGATCACTGAACAGACGCCAGTTTGCTTTCCGAAAGTTCCATCTTAGTTTCTCCGAGCACAGAATCAGTGGGAGCTGGAGACCAATGTGGATGATAGCTGGGCGGTGATGACTGTGCGGGAAGATCTTGAGAACTTGTCTCGTAGCGGGAAAGGCTTGGCTGTTGACTGTGCTAATCCAGCACAGGTTGGGTGACGAGTCTTTATTCCATCTAGCACTGTGAAAAGAGCCTGGCTGTTTGGGATCGTATAATAGGGAGAGGTCATTCGCTGAAGCCCAGTCGGCTAAGATAGAGCCGTCAGCACGAGTGGAGGAATATCCCCAGTCTTGGTGATGACTATTAAAGTCTCCAACGTAAACGGCTGGGTGATTCGGGCTAGGCAGGACCTCATTATCCCATGAGGCACTGGGAAGCTTATATACGTTGACGAGCTGAATAGTTCCAATAGTAATGGAGTCGTAGAAGGTCGAAGAGGCCGTATGGTAAACGTCCCCAAGACACGATTTGGCGTAGATAGCTCGGCCGTGTTTAGGATGGAGATTATAGCATATTAAATCGAATCCACTGATGGTGAATCGAGCAGCTTCATCGACTGCTATATGTGTTTCTTGTAGGCAGATAACATCTGCCTGATGCTGTATCGCCAGTTGACCAATAAGAATGCGTTTGGCAAAGGACATCCCCTCAACATTAAGTTGGAGGATTCGAAGAGCAGGACCAACAGCTTGAAAGCTGTCAGGAGCTGCTTGTTGCTGGCTTTGAAAGTGACTGGGATCCATGTGGATTCAGTCGGCTAGGAACGATCGTCAGTTTCCCCAATGAATGGGTACTCACAAGATGCACCACGGGAAGGTCGATCCAATGCACACTTGGCTGAGTGCAGATGTTAGAATGCACAAGGACCAGAGTTTGAGCCCCAGGTCCCCACCTGCAGGGGGAAAACTTTGTGAGTGGTGAAGTAGCACTGCAGGTGTCTGTCTCTCTCCCTCTCTATCATCCTCTTTCCTCTCATTTTCTGGCTGTCTCTATCCAACAAATAAATAAAGATTATACAAATGTTTTTTTTTTTTTTTTAAACAAACAACCAAGGGATACTGTTTTAGTCTCATTCAGGTAGCTGGTACAAAAAGACAAAAGATAACAAGTGCTAGCAAGCTTTTGGAGAAGAATCCTTGTATGCTGTTGGTGGGAGTGCAAATCAGTGTAGCCTTATGGACAACAGTGTGAAGGGTCTTCAAAAAACTAAGAATGACCTACCATATGATTCTGCAATTCCAATTCTGGGTATATATCCTTTGGAAATGGAATAGTATCTTGAAAACATGTCCCCACATATTCTCAACACTCATTGTATTATTTACAGTAGTCAAGATATGGAAACAACTTAAATGTCTCTCAGGGGGGCTGGGTGGTGGCACACATGTTACAATGCGCAAGGACCCGGGTTTGAGCCCCAGGTGCCCACCTGCAGAGGGAAAGCTTTGTGAGTGGTAATGTAGTGCTGCAGATGTCTCTCTTTCTCTTTCTCTCTCTATCATCTCTTCTCTCTTGAGTTCTGAGTTTTATTTATTAATAAATAAATAAAGATAAAAAATAAATTAAATATCTATCAATAGATGAAGGGTAATGAAAATGTGTTATAATGCATCCACTGCACATGGTAACCTGTGAACTCAATCGAGTGCGCCACTACCTGGCCCAGTGATTTAAAGTCTTTCATTTTATTTGCTTAATCCATTTTACTACAGTATCTACAGGATCTTCTAAACATCTGCTTTTTTATTGGATAGAGGCAGAGAAAAATTGAGAGGGAAGGGGGAGATAGAGAGAGGGAGGGATAGAGATGCCTGTAGGAACCTGGATCAGTCATTGTCTGATAACAATGTTTACATTACAAGAAAACTGTCTTAGGGCTTTATGTCTGTCTGTCCATGGCAGTCAAGACTAACAGGGAAATATAGGAGAAAAACAGAGACTTTTTTTTATTGATTTAATAATGATTGACAAGATTGTAGGATAAGAGGAATACAATTCCATTCAATTCCCACCACCAGAACTCTGTATCCCATCCCCTCCATTGGAAATTTTCCTGTTCTTTATCCCTCTGGGAGTATGAATCCAGGATCGTTATGGGGTGCTGAAGGTGGGAGGTCTGGCTTCTATAATTGCTTCTCCACTGGACATGGATGTGGGCAAGTCAATCCATACTCTTAGCCTAAAAGAGAGAATTTTATAATTCAGAAATAACTTTGTAAACAAGAAAGACTGTTTATCTTGTCCCCTCCACCCTCTTCTCCTAATGAAAATGTGATACACACACACACACACACACACACACACACACACACACACACACACTTTTTAGCCTTTAATAAAGGGAAGCCCTACCATATGTGACAATATACATGAAATTTTTGTGCATTATACTAAGTGAAGTAAGCCAGACAGAGAAAGATAAGTATTGCTTGATCTCATATATGGAACTGAAAACAAAATTCATTGATGCAGAGAGTAGAAAATAGTTTCTAGGACCTGGAGACAAGGAAAAATGGGGTAATGTTGGTCAATGGTACAATTCTAGTTATACAAGATGATTAAGTTAAGATATAAAGAAAGTGGCAATACTTATCTTTCTCTGTCTGGCTTATTTCACTTAGTATACTGTACAAAAGTTTCACATATGTTGTCACATATGGCAGGGCTTCCCTTTATTAACAGTACTATATTGTAAACTAGGGTTTACCAAGAGAGTCAGATCTTACATGTTCTTACCATCCATGCAAACACATGAAATTGGCAACTATATGAAGCCATAGATATATTAATAAGCTTGATTAGTACAGTTATTGAATAATGTATATTAATATATTAATCCTTATATATTATGTGTACAGAATTTTGTTTTTCTATAATATCTCTGTAACAGTAGATTAAAGATTTTTAAAATATTGCAACAAAGTAAAGGACTCTGGGTTGGGAGGGGCTCAGGTCCTGGAACATGATAGTAGAAGAGGACATAGGCAAGGAGTTAGAGTGTTATAAAGAAAAATGAGAAACTTTACACATGTACCAACAACTGTATTTAGTGTTGATTGTAAACCTCTAATCCCCCCAGTAAAATATATATAAAAAGGGGTGGGGGCAGACGGTAGTGCAGTGATTAAGTGCACTTGGCGCAAAGCACAAGGGCCGGTGTAAGGATCACGGTTTGAGCCTTAGGCTCCCCACCTGCAGGGTCACTTCACAAAGGGTGAAGCAGGTCTTCAGGTGTCTTTTTCTCCCCCTCTGTCTTCCCCTCCCCTCTCGATTTCTCTCTGTCCTATCCAACAACAACGGCAGCAATAACAACAACAAGGGCAACAAAAGGGAAAAAATGTCATCCAGGAGCTGGGAATTGGTAGTGCAGGCACTGAGCCCCAGCAATAACCCTGGAGGCAAAAATAAATAAATAAATAAATAAATAAATAAATCAGCAAAAAGTCTGATTCCTTGTCTTATTTAATATATATACACATATATAAAAGATTTTAAAAGTTCAGAATTAGCCCCCGGCTCCCCACCTGCAGGGGAGTCGCTTCACGGGCGGTGAAGCAGGTCTGCAGGTGTCTATCTTTCTCTCCCCTCTCTCTCTGTCTTCCCCTCCTCTCTCCATTTCTCTCTGTCCTATCCAACAACAAAGCAACGTCAACAATGGCAATAATAACCGCAACGAGGCTGCAACAACTAGGGCAACAAAAAGGGGGAAAAATGGCCTCCAGGAGCAGTGGATTCATGGTGCAGGCACCGAGCCCAGCAATAACCCTGGAGGAAAAAAAAAAAGTTCAGAATTAGAAATTTATGAATTTTTTTGTGTTTATAAATGCTGTTTTTCTTTTTTCTTTTTTTCTAGTTCCAACCAGCATTTACAAATTTAATTCCTCTTTATCTAGAAATGCATATTGTGGTGGACAAACTTTTGGTATGTGTATTACTTCTTTTCCTTTGTATCTTAAATATTTGGTGTGTATGTATGATTATCTCTTGCTCAGAGGGTAAGTAATTACTCTAACCTCACATGTCAAAGAGAGAGTAGTGAAAATTTGCAAAATGGAAAACCAAATAATCAAAACTATACTCACTCTATCAGAAAAGAAATATGCCTTATTTGAAAATTTGATATGACTATCTGCAGAGCAAAATGATTAAAAAAGATTTTTTGCTAGTATTTTTTGAAACTATCATGAACAAAACTGTTATGAAGGTTCATGTATAGGTTTTTTTTTCCCTAAGCATTAGTTTTCATATCTTTAGGATAAAAGTCTAGGATTGCAGTTACTGAGTCATATGCTAAATTCATTATTTATTTTGAAAGAAGTTTTCAAACTATTTTGTAGAGTGCCAGTATGACCCTTCTATTCCTATTAGCGTGTGTGAGTGAGCTAATGTATATATATTTTAATTTTTTACAGTCTTATTTTGAACTGTTTAGTCTGCAAAGCAGTTTCAAACTGTGAAAGCAGATGAACAAACCTTATTTATTTATTTAGCCTTCAAGGTTACTTCTGGGGCTCGGTGCCTACACTACAAATCCACTGCTCCTGGAGGCCATTTTTTTTCCTTTTGTTGCCCTTGTTATTTATCATTGTTATTATTATTATTGTTGTTGTTATTGCTGTTAATGTTGTTGGATAGGACAGAGAGAAATCAAGAGAGGAGGGGAAGACAGAGAGGGGGATAGAAAGACACTTGCAGACCTACTTCACTGCTTGTGAAGTGACTCCCCTGCAGGTAGAGAGCCTGGGCTCCAAATGGGATCCTTAGGCCAATCCTTGGGCTTCACTCTACGTGCGCTTAACCCTTGCACTACCGCCCAGGCCCACAAACCTCATTTTTTAAAAACAATTTTAGTTTTATTAGTGACAATATTGATTTACAGATTTTTAAGATAAAAGGGGTATAATTCCAGATCTTTCCCACCACTAGAGTTCTCTGTCCCCAGTCCCTCCATTGGAAGTTACAGTAGTTCTCCCAAGGTCACAGATAAAGATTGACTGTTATCTCTATAACTATATATATTTGCCTGTTTTTTTTTCTCTCATAGTCCCATCTTCTCTTCTTTTCCTAGTCACAGCTATACCTATTGCAACTTCTGAATGTCCTTTCTTTTTTCCTCTTCTCTATCTGGGTCATGATGGAGATGGAGTTCCAGGTTCTCTGGCCATCTTCTCCTCTATCGTTTCTCTCCCATGGAGAGTATGGACCAGAAGTCTTTTTGGGGTGCAGAAGGTGGGAGTTCTGGATTCCGTAATTGCTTCTCCACTGGACATGGACTTTGGCAGGTTGATCCATAACCCCAGCCTGTTTCTGTCTTTCTCTAGTGGGATAGGGCTCTGGAGAAGTGAGGTTCCAGGATACATTGGTGAAACCTCAAGCATTTTGTATAGCAAATTTACACACAATTAATTTTGTTTTTCAGTATGATTACTTGGGCTCTGATAGTATTGTGGCAACAAAAAAAGTCATCGAAATTATTAGTCTTATAAATTCTGTAAGTATATTTATTTTCATACCAGTTAGAAATTTTACTAATAGTTTTGATATTGTAATTCACACTTACTGGATATAGCATTTATGAATAATAAAGTTACTCATATAAAGTGTGGATTTGTCAAACTGTTAATTTTTTGTTGTTAAAGTAACAAAGATTAAATTTTCAAATATTTATTTTTTCTGTTTTTAGATGTTTGCCCAATTTAAAGTTACCATTGTGCTATCATCATTGGAGTTGTGGTCAGATGAGAATAAAATTTCTACAGCCGTTAAGGCAGATGCATTATTGCATGCATTTTTAGAATGGAAAGATTCTTATCTTACTCTAAGGCCTCATGATATTGCTTATCTATTCATGTAAGAATAATGTTTCAGTATTCCTAGAAAGAAATAATATCTGAGATTATGTTATAATTTAACTTATAACATTTCTGACTATTCATGTATTTATTCACTTTAGACTTTGACCTCTCTATCTGGTTGTCAGACAACAAAAACAAAACATGTCAACCTTTTTTCTGATGAGAAGATTTATATTTCAAGAGGTTAAACCATTTCAGTACTCAGGGTCTAGTGATGTATATTATACAATGTATAATATGATGTATGTGTGTGAAATGAACCTACTTTTTTGTTCATTTTTTTAATCTTCAAGGCCTGTGACATTACTCATTACGTAAAGAGATGGGATTAATCTTATGCAGTTAATATTTTTGTTATGAGTTTTGATTGAAGGCTTGGTAAAGTAGGTTAAAAATTTATCCTACATCCTACATGTGTGTGACTTAGGTTTGAATCCAGCTAAAGGAAACTTTAGTTTCCACACTAAAGGAAACTTCAGTGCTGTTGGTGTCTTTCTCTCTGCCTCTGCTTTTCTACAGCTCTGAGTTTAATGAAGGGGAATGAGGAAGTGCCTGAAATAGAAAAAGGGGAACAATGTCTACAGTGCAGAGAGAGTAACACTTTGGTAGAAAGTGGGGTGTAAACACACACACACACACACACACACACACACACACACACAAAATGGGAAAACATTCTGCGATATTCCTTATCAATTTATTTATTTATTAACTCATTTTCTTTACCCACAAAATTCCACTGGGTCTTGGCATGTTTTAATTTTGTAAATAAATGTAATAATTTTCCTGCTGTATAATTATTAAAGGATTGTTATAATATCATTGAAGTAGACTGGACATCTATACAACCATCTCAAATACAGATTAAGCATTGGTGGTATAGTAGTGAGCATAGCTGCTTTTTCAAATACAGATTAATACAAGGATTAGCAAAATGACAGTACAATGTATACAAAATAATGTCTACCAAATTTATAAAAAGAAGATCTACCAAATTTGAAATAGTTATGGAGATGTGGAAAGATATGCTTCCTTAATATGCTTCAGACTAAAACTTTTTGAACCACAGAAAATTATCATTAGGGATTTCTCACCTTTTAATTACTTGTTAAAATCAATTATAAATGTCTGCTTATTTATCTAGTTATAGAGATCATCCAGATTATGTGGGAGCAACATTTCCTGGAAAGATGTGTGTTACTAATTATTCTGCAGGAATCGCATTGGTATGCAATTACTTTATCTTATTATTTAAATTTAAAAATTTCTTTATTGGGGGATTAATGGTTTACAGTCAACAGAAAAATACAATAGTTTGTACATGTGTAACACTTCTCAGTTTTCCACATTCCTTTCTTTTTTCCTCCCTTTCCTTCTTTCTTCTTTCTTTCTTTCTTTCTTTCTTTCTCTATATTTCTATTCAGCCCTAACTAGGTCCTCTTCTGCCAACATATTCCAGGACCTGAACCCTTCCCACCACCCCTATAGTCTTTTATTTTATTTATTTATTGGGGGAGTAAAATATTACAGTCAACAGTAAATATAACAGTTTGCACATGCATAACATTTCCCAGTTTTCCACATAACAATACACCCCCGACTAGGTCCTTTGCTATCATGTTCCAGGACCTGAACCACCCCTCCCCACACTCCCCCCCTAGAGTCTTCTCCTTTGGTGCAATACACTAATTCCAGTCCAGGTTCTGCTTTGTGCTTTCCCTCCTGTTCTTATTTTTCATATTATTTAAAATTTACTTGTTCAACAACTACAAGTACATATAGTATGTACTTTATATGGTTTACATTTGTATTTTCATTTAGGATTTGCATTTATTTCCCATTACTGTTTAAGCTTGAAGTAGAAAAAAAGGAAGAATATTTTTATTTTTAATTAGTTATTAAATAGTGATTTACAAAAATTATAAGACACTAGAGGTATAATTCTATGTTATCCTCACCGCAAAACTTCTGTGTGCTCATACCCCTTCTGTGGGAAATGCAATAGTTTTCTCAAGGTCACAGATATAAGTTTACTATATCTCTCCCCCATGGGGGGGAGAGAAAGTAGAAATAGAGAGATGGATATATCCATACATATATTTCTTTAAAACAAAAACATTTTTATTCATGTTTATGGCTCTGCCTTCATTTCCTGAATCATACCTACACCTGTTACTACATTTGAGTGTCCTTCCTTTTTTCTCTGCCCCCTCAGATATGCTGAACAGTGCCTGACTTCCTTTGGTGTAGGAAATGTATTTTTTAAAAGATTTTTTAATATTTATTTATTCCTTTTTCTTGCCCTTGTTGTTTTATTGCTGCAGTTATTATTGTTGTTACTGATGCCATTGTTGTTGTATAGGACAGAGAGAAATCAAGAGAGGAGGGGAAGACAGGGGGAAGAGAAAGACACCTGCAGACCTGTTTCACCGCTTGTGAAGCGATACGGGGGGGGGGGGGGGGGGGCTCAAACTAGGATCCTAGTGCCGGTCCTTGTGTTTCGTGCCATGTGCACTTAACCTGCTACCCTACCGCCTGACTCTGGAAATGTATTTTATAGAACAAATATCATGTTAGAATTACTTGAAAATTAAAAGAGGGATAAAAGTACTATAGATACTACATATTCCCTAACATACAGAATAGAACATGGTAAGAAATAATATATAAGAAATTTATGAGGCAGGGCTATGGAGCAGCAGCAGCTGTGCTTCTCTCCTCTCCTCTCCTGGGTCAACTGGTAATACCAAAGAAAACCACAAGGGACCACAACAAAACAGGACTAGAATGAATTCAGGAACCCACAAAATCACCAGTGAGTGCAAATATGTATCTACACGCTAATGGAGCTTCCACATTCTTTATCTGTCTCTGGCTTGTGGACAGAGAGGAGCCTAGGGAGAGATTAAGTGGCTGGTAACAGTCTGGCAGTTTACCAGTTGAGACACCACCTCCAGTCTATTTCACCAAAAAAAGATGGCTGAAGGGAGAAGAGGACTCCCCTGAGACTCACCAAATGCAGATGTGAGTCTCCATTGCTACTGCCCTGAGAATCTGGAGTAGTGTGTGTGTGTGTGTGTGTGTGTCTATTCAGGGGACAAAGAACTAACCATGAAACTCAGGAGAAGATCTATACCTTGGTGGCCTAGTGGTGGGGCTGTGAGAGTCTCTTTGCATAACCACTGGATTATCTCTGCCCCACCCTGCTTTATCTTCTGGTCAGGAGTCAGTGATTAAGCTAAGAAGCCTACTTAAAGCCACTGAGCTCCAACTCAGGGATTAAAATAATATTGAAACAAGTGTCATTTCCCACAACTGTGAATCGTTTAAGTACCTTACTAAGACACAAGTCAATCCAGGCAAGAGTAATCAGTAATTTGAAATGTACTGAGAGAGGGGCCTCATAACATACTACATAAAATGGTTAAAACAACAAGAAGAAATATTGGAGAAATGGACCAGGACAAGAGTCCAGCTATAAGCCTCCCAAAGGTTGAACCACAAAATAATGAGGTCAACATCAAACACTTGTTAAGGAAATAATAACAGGATTGAGTAAGGAGTTTGAAAGAATTGTCATCAGAAATGCAGAAACAAAAAATGAGACTCTGGAAGAAAACACCAATTATCTCAAGGTTATTAGAAAGCTGAAAGCTGAAATAGCTGAGCTAAGAACAAAACTAGCTGGAGAAGCTGAAACAGTATCAGAACAGGATAACAAATGAGATGAACTCCAGAAAACAGTAAAGGGGAGAGGGAATAGAATGAATGAGGCTGAAGACAGAATTAGCAAGATGGAGGACAAATTAGTAACAACTAAAAAAGAAATAACAGATCTCAAAAAAGACTAAGGTACTGAAATCAACAACAGAGACCTATGGGATGATTTGAAAAGAAATAATATACGCATTATTGGCTTACCAGAGGAAGAAACAGAGGGAGGGAAGAAAGCATTCTTTGGGACATAATAGTTGAGAGCTTCTCTAGTCTATACAACATCAAATAAATAATAGTTCAAGAGGCCCAGAGGGTCCCAAACAGAATTAACCCAGACTTAAAGCCACCAAGACACATCCTATTTAGAATGGAAAGGAATAAGGATAAATATAGGATCCTGAAGGCTGAAAGAGAAAAACAGAGTCACCCACAGAGGAAAACCAATAAAATTAGCAACATACTTCTTGACACAAACACTACAGACCAAAAGAGAATGGCAAGGTATCTATCGAGTGCTCAATGAGAAAGGCTTTCAGCCAAGAATACTGTATCCTGCTAAACTGTCATTCAGACTAGATGGAAGCATCAAAACCTTCTCAAACAATTGACAGAATGAGAAAGGCTTACAACCAAGACTACTGTATCCTGGTGAACTATCATTCAGGCATAAAAACCTTCTCAGACAAGCAACAGTTTAAAGAATCAACTATCAACAAGCCTGCCCTGAATGAAGTTCTGAAAGGTTTCCTCTAAACAGTAAGACCACCATAAATATGCCATATATCAGAACTCTCTAAAAATCTACAAGAATGGGGTTAAGATTTCTTCAAACTTTGATTTAAATAAATGTTAATGGTCTGAATTCACCTATTAAAAGGCACAGAGTAGGAAGATGGATCAGAAAACACAACTCAACAATTATGCTGTCTACAGGAAACCCACCTAGCTCAACAAGACAAACACAGACCCAAATTGAAAGGATGGAAAACTATCATACAGGCCAATGGCCCACAAAAAGGGCAGGGACAGCTATTCTCATATCTGACATGTTAGACTTTAAAAATCAATAAAATAAAAAAAATAGGCATGGACACTACTTAAGCTCAGTGGATCAGTCAATCAAGAGGACTTAACAATTAATAGCATCTATGTAACCAGTGCGAAGCCATCTAAATACACCAAACACGTACTGAAAGAGCTATAGCAATATATTAACAGCAATACAGTCATAGTAGGGGAATTCAGCACCTGAATTCAACCTGAAAGATAATCCAGGCAGAAAATAAATAAAGTCATGAAGGAGCTAAATGAAGAGATAGATAAACTAGAACTATTGGATATTTTCAGAGTCATTCATCCCAAGAAACTGGAATACACATTCTACTCAAGTCCACATAGGTCATTCTCAAGGATATGCCATATGGTAGGCCTCAAAGTTAGCATCAGCAAATTCAAGAGCATTGAAATCATCCCAAGCATCTTCTCAGACCACAGTGGAATGAAACTAACACTTAACTATCAACAAAAGATTAGTAATAGTCCCAAAATGTGGAAGCTCAACAGTATACTACTTAAGAAATACCGGGTCAAAAAGGAAATAAAGGAAGAAATCAAAATGTTTAAAAAGTTCAATAAAAATGAAGACACAATCTATCAAAATATTTGGGACACAGCTAAGGCAATACTGACAGGGGAGTTTATAGCCATACAGGCACACATTAGCAAACAAGAAAAAGCACAAATAAACAGCCTGACTGTACATCTTAAAGACCTAGAAGAAGAAGAAGAAGAAGAAGAAGAAGAAGAAGAAGAAGAAGAAGAAGAAGAAGAAGAAGAAGAAGAAGAAGAACAAAGGAACCCTAAAACAACCAGAAGGACAGAAATAGTTAAAGTTAGGGCAGAAATAAATAACATTGAAAATAAGAAAACCATACAAAAGATCAATGAATATAAATGTTAGTTCTTTGAATGAGTGAACAAAATCGACAAACCTTTAGCCAGACTCACAAAACAAAAAAGGGAGAAGACCCAAATAAATCGGTTCATAAATGAAAGAGGAGATATCACAACAGACTCAGAAATCCACAGAAATTCAGTATGCCATGTGAGACTTCTATGAACAAATATATGCCACCAAGCTAGAGAACCTGGAAGAAATGGATGATTTCCTAGATACCTAGGAACTTCCAAAATTAAGAGGAAATAGATAACATGAACAGGCCCATTACAACTAATGAAATTGGAACATTTATCAGAAACCTCTCCCAAAATAAAAGTCCTGGACCAGATGGTTTTACAGTTGAATTCTACAAAACCTTCAAGGAAGTGTTAATACATCTACTTTTGAAAGTCTTCCAGAAGATTGAAGACACTGGAATACTCCCTTCCAGCTTCTATGAAGCCAATATCATTTTGATACCAAAAGCAGACAGGGACACAAACAAAAAAGAAAACTACAGACCAATATCCCTGATGAACATAGATGCTAAAATATTGGACAAATTTCTATCCAACCAGCTACAGCAGTATAGTAAAAAGATTGTTCATCATGACTAAGTGGGGTTTGTCCCAGGGATACAAGGTTGGTTTAATATATGTAAATCAATCAACATGATCCACCACATCAATAAAAGCAAGACCAAAAACCACATAGTCATATCAATAGATGCAAAGAAAACCTTTGACAAAATACAACATCCCTCTATGATCAACACACTACAAAAAATGGGAATAGATGGAAAATGGCTGAAGATAGTGGAGTCTATATATAGCAAACCTACAGCCAACATCATACTCTATGGTGAAACACTGGAAGCATTTCCACTCAGATCAGGTACTAGACAGGGCTGCCCACTATCACCATTACTATTCAACATAGTGTTGGAAGTTCTTGCCATAGCAATCAGGCAGGAGCAAGAAATTAAAGACATACAGATTGGAAGAGAAGAAGTCAAACTCTCCCTATTTGCAGATGACATGAATAGTATACATAGAAAAACCTAAGGAATCCAGCAAGAAGCTTTTGGAAATCATCAGGCAATACAGAAAGGTGTCAGGCTACAAATCAACATTTAAAAGTCAGTGGCATTCCTTTATGCAAACACTAAGTTAGAAGAAGTTGAAATCCAGAAATTAATTCCTTTTACTATAGCAACAAAAACAATAAAATATCTAGGAATAAACTTAACCAAAGAATTGAAAGACTTGTATATTGATAATTATGAGTCACTACTCAAGGAAATTGGAAAAGATGCAAAGAAGTGGAAAGATACTCCATGTTCATGGGTTAGAAGAGTTAATATCATCAAAATGAATATATTAACCAGAGCCATATACAAATTTAGTTCTATCTCCATCAAGGTCCTAACCACATTTTTGGCAGAATAGAACAAATGCTATACATTCATCTGGAAACAGAAAAGACCTCGAATTGCCAAAACAATCTGAGAAGAAAGAACAGAACTGGAGGCATCAACTCCTAGATATCAAATCATATTATAGGGCCATTGTTATCTAAATTGCTTGGTGCTGGAACATGATTAGACACATTGACCAGTGGAATAGAACTGAGAGCTCAGAAGTAAGCCCCCACACCTATGGACATCTAATCTTTGACAAAGTTGCCCAGACTATTAAATGTGGAAAGCAGAGTCTCTTCAACAAATGGTGTTGGAAAAAATGGGTTGAAACATGCAGAAGAATGAAACTGAACCACTATATTTCACCAGATACAAAAGTAAATTCCAAGTAGATTAAGGACTTGGGTGTTAGACCACAAACTATCAGATACTTAGAGGAAAATATTGGCAGAACTCTTTTCTGCATACCTTTTAAAGACATCTTCAATGAAACGAATCCAATTACAAAGAAGACTAAGGCAAATTAAAAAGCTTCTGCACAGCTAAAGAAACCACTACCCAAAACAATAGACCCCTCACAAAATGGGAGAAGATCTTTACATGCCATACATCTGACAAGAGGCTAATAACCAGAATATATAAAGAACTTGCAAATCTCAACAACAAGACAACAAATAACCCCATCCATAAAAGGGGGGAGGACTTGGACAGAATATTCACCACAGAAGAGATCCAAAAGGCTGAGAAACACATAAAAAAATGCTCCAAGTCTCTGATTGTCAGAGAAATGCAAATAAAGACAACAATGAGATATCACTTCACTCCTGTGAGAATGTCATTCATCAGAAAAGGTAACATCAGCATTGCTGGAGAGGTTGTGGGGTCAAAAGGAACCCTGCTACACTACTGGTGGGAATGTAAATTGGTCCAACCTCTGTGAGAACAGTCTGGAGAACTCTCAGAAGGCTAGAAATGGAGTTACCCTATGACCCTGCAATTCCTCTCCTGGGGATAGGTCCTAAGGAACCCAACACACTCATCCAAAAAGATTTTTGTACACATATGTTCTTGGCAGCACAATTTGTAATAGCCAAAACCTGGAAGCAACCCATGTGTCCAACAATAGATGAGTGGCTGAGCAAGCTGTGGTATATATATACATATATACATATACATATATATATATATATATATGTATATGTATATAATGGAATACTATATCTACAATGGAATACTACTCAGCTATAAAAAATGATGACTTCACCGTTTTCAGTCAATCTTGGATGGACCTTGAAAAATTCATGTTAAGTGAAAGAAGTCGGAAACAGAAGGATGAATATGGGATTATCTCACTCTCAGGAGGCAGAAGTTGAAAAACAAGATCAGAAAAGAAAACACAAGTAGAACCTGAACTGGAATTGGCATATTGCACCAAAGTAAAAGACTCTGGGGTGGGAGGGATGGAGAATATAGGTCCAAAAAGGATGACAGAGGACCTAGTGGGAGTTGTATTGTTATATGGAAAACTGGGAAATGTTATGCATGTACAAACTATTGTATTTACTGTTGAATGTAAAACATTGTATTTACTGTCGAATGTAAAACACTAATAAAGAAATTAGAAAAAAACTGTCAACATATCAAAGACTCAGCCTATGTATTAAAAAGACTCAGTCTGTGCTTTAAAATTTTGAGACCTACACTTTTCCCCCTCTCATATTAGTTAAGTAGTGATTTATATGACTACAAATTAATAGGAGTGTACATAAATACCATTCCTACCACCAAAAGACTGTATCCCATCCCACCCATCCCCCCGAAGCCAAACATCCACCCTCACCTTCACCCCAAGCTTTTCACTTTGATCCCCTATCCAGTGATCTAATATTTTCAAAACATTTCCTACTGAATTTATTTGGATTTTTTTTTATGTTTCTCCTAGTGTGTCTTCTGCAAATAGTGATACTTTTACTTCTCTTCCAACTTGGATTTATCTTTTTAAACTTTTTATTAGTGATTTATTAATAGTGATTCACAAGATTGTAAGATAACAGGGGTATAATTCCATACAGTACCCAACACCAGAGTTCCATGTCCCATCTATGCAGTTGGAAACTTTCCTATTTTTATACCTCTGGGGGTATGGATCAGAAATCTTTATGGCGTGCAGAAGGTAGATGGTCTGGCTTCTGTAATTGCTATTTGACTGGATGGATGTTTGCATGTCTACTCATATCTCCAGCCTGTTTCTGTCTTTCTCTAGTGGGGTAGGGCTCTGGGGAGTTGAGATTCCAGGACACATTGGTGAGTTCATCTGCCTATGAAAGTCAGAATGGCATCATAGTAGTGTCTTCAACTTGGTGACTCGAAGGTGGTAAGATATAAAGCAGGACAGTTTGTTTAATAAACGGGAACCCAAAGATAGGAATGGAGCAGATTAAATTAGACATCTTCATGTGAAAAGAAGCAAGGAAGTCTATTTTAGGTGCATTCCAAGGGACCTACGACTTTAGTAATTTTTGCCTGAGCCTGATAGTTAACAGGGTGGTGGACTAAAAATATTGTCTGGGAAGATGGTGTCAGAGTTGAGAATAGGGCTAGAAAGCTGGATTAGGGTAGAAAGTAACTCCCCAAATGAGGAAAGTATATAAATACCCTTAACTGTTTACCTCATTGATCTAAGTTAGGGCCACATATATTTCTATTTAACACAGGAGCCTGTGTGGCCCAAGCCCTTGCCAGTCTGAGCTCCCAGTCCATTGTCACAGCTAGGAACATTCTAGGCTCCACTCATTTCAGGACTAGTCCTCAAGTGGTAGTGTAGGCTAGACCAGCCTCCCTTCAATGGATGGGGCATTCCCTACCATTACTGCTCTACAGTGAGGGCAAGGTCTCAGAGAGGCCCACTGGATGGTTTAAGATCTCTCTCTCTCTCTCTCTCTCTCTCTCTCTCTCCCCCTAAGTGCTATGGCTAGAAATTTCAAGACTATGTAGAATAGTAATGTTGATAGTTGACAGCCTTATCTAATTCCTGAACTAACATAGTAAACTTCAATTTCTCACTGTTCAGTATGATTCTGACTATGGAATTTTTGTATATAGTCTTTAACTAAATTGATTCACTTTTAAAATAGCTTGTCACTGTAGCGATTAAATGCCCTGGTCTTTCTCACAACCATGCTCTCTACCTGAAACTTATTCTACATCAGTTTTGGTAAAATTTGCGATATCATGATGCCATTGTATATCATGAATTATCAGTCTCTTTATTTCTCCATGGTAAGAAAGTTATTAGTGTACTTCTTTTTCTTTTTTTTTAAATAAAAATATTTATTTATTATTTATTTTGGATAGAAACAGAGAGAAATTAAGAGCGGAAGGGGAGGTAGAGATAGAGAGAGATATAGGCAGTGCTTCACCACTCATGAGGCTCTCCCCCTGTGGGTGGGAACCATGGGCTTAAAGCCAGGTCCTTGGGTGCATGATCTACTGGGTGCACCACTGTCTAACCCCAGTGCATTTCTTAAATAAATGAGCAGTCTAGTATCAGAATGCAATCTGGTATATTTATTTTCTGAATTTTCTTCTGATGGCATTTACTATTTCACATTTAATACCCATTTATAACAGAAAATTTTACCAACTGGGAATAGGAGGAACATACACCAACAGGATAAAAACCGGAAGGAAGCAGGCAACATACAAACTGTTAATTTGATTTCTTTCTTTCTTCCTTTCTTTTTTGTCTTTGAGCTGTGGGGCTCATGTGGACATATCATGTAGACTATGCTAAGTAAATGTGAGAGCTTTTATAAGAAATTAAATAAATGTGAGATCATAGTCCATATGGTCAAAAGCCTAATGTAAAAGCTGCCTTTTTATGTAGTTATGGTAACGTCTCAGGAATTATATTAGATATGCATTTGCTAAACGGTGGCAAGTTTGGCATAGGTTCAGTATGCTTGTGTTTCAATAAACTCTCCTCAGAAGAGCCTCAGCTCCTCATATCTTATAATCTGTATTTCATTATACTTTTTTTTGAGTAATCAACAAAAATACAGAATTGTAAAAACATTTTTTATCATCTTTTATTGAGATGTCTTTTGTTTTAACTTTGTTGTTAATCTAGTATCCCAAGGAGATGACTCTGGAAGCGTTCTCAGTTATTGTGACCCAGATGCTGGGGCTTAGTCTCGGAATGTCATATGATGACCCAAAGAAATGTCACTGTTCAGGAGCCATTTGCATAATGAATCCTGAAGCTTTGTAAGTTTTTTTTTTAAATGAAGATTTATTTCCTGGCTGTTTTTATTTTGTTTTAAATACTTGAAGTGTGAAATTTTAGTACATACTCATAGCACCTTTCAGCTATAATAGACCGAGGTCATGAGAAAAAAAAATTCATTGGATAGAGACCAAAAGAAATTGAGAAGGAAGGGGAGAGACAAGAGGGAGAGCTAAAAGGCTCCAGCAGTATTGCTTCACTGCTCCTGAAGCTTTTCCCCTGCAGGTGGGTGTGAACCCAGGTCCTTTCACATTGTAACATGTGTTCCTGGCCTATAAATATGAAAGTTTTTTAATTAAAAAAAAATTTTTTTTTTATATTTATTTTTATTTATTTATTCCCTTTTGTTGCCCTTGTTGTTTTATTGTTGTAGTTATTATTGTTGTTGTCGTTGTTGGATAGGACAGAGAGAAATGGAGAGAGGGAGGGGAAGACAGAGAGGAGGAGAGAAAGATAGACACCTGCAGACCTGCTTCACCGCCTGTGAAGCGACTTCCTTGCAGGTGGGGAGACGGGGTTCGAACCGGGATCCTTATGCCGGTCCTTGTGCTTTGCGCCACCTGTGCTTAGCCCGCTGCACTACAGCCCGACTCCCAAATATGAAAGTTTTAAGTGTAAGAGGAACATGAAGGGAAGGTGTGCCATTCAGACTGAAGTTAACAAATCCAATTTATGTGATAGAGTAGCAGGGTAGGGGCAGCTATTCTGCTCTCAGATGTGTGATACAGTAGCAAAGGAATTCTACTTACATTGTATATTATGGAAATGACTTAGGGTGGTCTGGGAGGTGGCATAGTGGATAAAGCATTGGACTCTGAAGCCTGAGTTCCCAGGTTTAATCCCCGGAAGTACATGTATCAGGGTAATGTCTGGTCTTTTTTTCTCTCTCTTTCTTTCTATATTCTTCATGAATAAATACAATAAAATCTTACAAAAAGGAAACGACTTAGCAATGATCTTAAAAATATATGAGCAAGCCAGAACAAGTGAACTGTAATTTTTAAAATATTTTTTGCATGTCTGAAAATGTCTTTGTTCTAATTTCACATGCTAATAACTTTTCTGGAAATAGATATAGCTGGACATCTTATTTGTTTATTTATTTCTAACTTATTTTTATTAGTGACTGAATATTGATTTACAAAATTCTAAAATAATAAGCTTGTAATTCCATACATTTCCCACTATCAGAGTTCTGTGTCCTTATCCCCTCCACTGGGAATTGCAGTAGTAGGTTCACTAAGTGTTCACTAAGGGCGGGTAGTAAGTATTACACTTTTCTATCTATAGCTATAAAAAGTTATGATTTTTCTCACAGTGATAAAAAGTTTCTCCTATGGGAATTTTAGAAGCAAAGCAATAAAAAAGATAGAGTGAAACATAAGTTAAGGAAAAAAACCCAGAAATTCTGGAGGAGGGGCTACAGAGCAGCAGCAGCAGCTGTGTTTCTCTCCTCTCCTCTCCTGAGTCAAGTAGGAGACCACCTGGGACTGCAAGAAGACAGGACTATAATGACTTCAGGAACCCATCAAAGTACCAATGAGTGCAAACATGTGTGACTTGTGGACTTGAGGAGCCTAAGGAGAGATTGAGCGTCTGCTAATAGTCTGGCAGTTTACTAGTTGAGGCACCATTTCCAGTCTGCTTTACCAACAAAAAGGCTGCTGAAGGGAGGAGAGGACTCCTTTAAGACTCACCAAATGCAACTGTGAGTCTCCATTGCTACTGCCCTCAGAGGCTGGAGCAGCAGGGGGGAGGCCCTGTGCTAACATCTCAGAACAGAGAATTGACCAGGAAACTCAGGAGAAGAGCTACACGTTGGTGTTCTAGCAGTAGGGTTGTATGGTAGGACTCTTTCCTTGTTGTTCTCCTGATCAGAACATAGTGAATAACTGCCTCAGAACCTACAGACTGTAAAAGGGACTTGTTTAGAAACTCACAGGGCCCAGGAGTGCTGCCTGGCTTTGCAGAGAAGCTGAATTGAGCCTGGAGCTTTGGATCCTTGGGGTGTAAGAGCCTCTTTGCATAACCACTGTATTATTTTTCCCCCACCCTGCCTTATGTCTTGGTTAGGAGGGAATGATTAGGCTAAGAAGCCTACTTATAGTTTAAAAGCACTCAGGCTCCCATAGCTTACAGGGAAGAAAAATAACAAAAGAATCTTTCAACAGCCACTGTGCTCCAACTCAGGGATTGAAATAATATTAAAACAACCGTTAATTTCCACAACTGTGAGCTTTTTAAGTACTTTACTTAGACACAAGTCTGTCTAAGCAAGAGTCATCAGTAATTTGAATAGTACTGAGAGAATGACCTCATAACATGCAATATAGAATGGTTAAACCAAAAAGAAGAAGTATTGGAGAAATGAACCAGGACAAGAGTCCAGCTAAAAGCCCCCCAAAGGTTGAACCACAAGATAATGAGGTCAACATCCAAATGCTTGTTAAGGAAATAAAAACAGGAATGAGTAAAGAGTTTGAAAGAATTATCATCAGAAATGCAGAAACAACAAATGAGACTCTGGAAGAAAACACTAATTATCTCAAGGTTATTAGAGAGCTGAAAGCTGAAATAGCTGAGCTAAGAACACAAGTAGCTGAACAAGCTAAAACAGTATCAGAACAGGGTAATAGAAGAGATGAACTCAAGAAAACAGTAGAGGGGAGAGAGAATAGAATAAATGAGCCTGAGACAGAATTAGCAAGACAGAGGACAAATTAGTAACAACTAAAAAAGAAGTAACAGATCTCAAAGAAGACTAAGGTACTGAAAACAACAACAGAGACCTATGGGATGACTTCAAAAGAAATAATATACATATTATTGGCTTACCAGAGGAAGAGAGGGAGGGGAAGAAAGCATTCATCAGAACTTAATAGCTGAGAAATTCTATAGTCTACACAACACAGAAGACATAAAGGTTCAAGAAGTCCAGAGGGTCCCAAACAGAATTAACCCAGACTTAAAGACACCAAGACACATCATATTTAGAATGGAAAGGAATAAGGATAAAGAAAGGATCCTGAAGGTTTCAAGAGAAAAAAAAAAAAGTCACCTACAGAGGAAAACCCATAAGATTAACAGCAGACTTTTTCACACAAACACTACAGGCCAGAAGAGAATGGCAAGATACCTATCGAGTGCTCAATGAGAAAGGCTTTCAACCAAGACTACTGTATCCTGTTAGACTGTGATTCAGAGTAGATGGAGGCATCAAAACCTTCTCAGACAAACAACAGTTTAAATAATCAACTATCACCAGACCTGTCCTGAAAGAAGTTCTGAAAGGTCTCCTATAAAGACTATCATAAATAGGCCATATATCAGAACTCTCTAAAAATCTACAAGAATGGTGTTAAAATATCTTCAATCTTTGATATCAATAAATGTCAATGGTTTGAATTCACCTATGAAAAGGCACAGAGTAGGAAGATGGATCAGAAAACACAACTCAACAATATACTTTCTACAGGAAACCCACCTAGCTCAACAAGACAAACACAGACTCAAAGTGAAAGGATGGAAAACTATCATACAGGCCAATGACCCACAAAAAAAAGGCAGGAACAGCTATTCTCATATCTGACACAATAGACTTTAAAATAAATAAAATAAAAAAAGATAGGGGTGGACACTACTTAATGCTCAGAGGATCAGTCAACCAAGAGGAGTTAACAATGATTAACATCTATGCACCCAATGAGAAGCCATCTAAATACATCAAACACCTACTGAAAGAGCTACAACAATATATTAACAGCAACACAGAAATAGTAATAGCAAGGGACTTCAACACCCCACTCACTCAGCTTGACAGATCATCCAGGCAGAAAATCAATGAAGAAATGAGGGAGCTTGGTGTATTGCACCAAAGTAAAAGACTCTGAGGTGGCTGGGGGAAAGAGAGTATGATGACAGAGTACCTAGTGGGGGTTGTATTGTGTGGAAACTGAGAAATGTTATGCATTTACAAACTACTGTATTTACTGTGGAATGTAAACCATTAACCCTCCAATAAAGAAATTTAAAAAAAAGAAAAGAAAAGAAATGAGGGAGCTAAATAAGGAGATAGATAAACTAAAACTATTGGACATTTTCAGAGTCATTAATTTAATCCTGTTTTAGTAAGTACGTATTCCTGTGGATAAAATCATATGACCTCATCAAAGATTATTTTGGACCATGTGTGCTTGTTATGAACAGTTGTTACTTACTAAATCTAACACTTTGAAATTAATTAATATTATATATAACATAGTATTCCAGATGTACACTGTAAATGACATTTTTCTTTTTTGAACTCTTCTTTAGGCGATACAGTGGTGTGAAGACTTTTAGCAATTGTAGTTTGAATGACTTTGGAAATTTCATTTCAAATATGGGTGCCAGATGTCTGCAGAATAAGCCACAGCTGCAAATTCCAGCGGCATTCTGTGGCAATGGTAAAGTGGAGGGAAATGAAGCCTGTGACTGTGGTACTGTTGCCGTAAGTTCGTTACCTGTGATAACTGATTGAATTTTATTGCTTTAATTAATCTTTTTGTTACTTATGTTATGTATCTCAAATATAACACTGAGGATCACTAGGACATTGGAAGTGGAGTCATGGTTGCATACGTACAAAAACATACTGTCTACATTTTATAAGTTAGAGAGTTTTGAACAAGTCTAAAATGTTCTCCAAAATATTATTGCTAATGGGGGAAAAGAAGTCTAGAATGAGCTCTTGTTCTAGACTACATATATATCTTTCCAAAGCTGTGCTTGATCTTGGATATTTTATAAATGTTTTATTAAAGATTAATGTGTCTCATATATATAGATGTGAAACTATATTCCTGAAATTGTATAATTTTGTGATCTAGTATTGAATCATGACTATTAAGAAAGATTAATATGTTAGTAGTCCCCAGACCTCCTGCAACAGACTATATAACCCAGTGTGGTTTCTTCCTGTGTTTTTCTTTGCTTTGTTTTTGTTTCTTAGATCTCACTTGAGTGTGATCACCTGATTTTTGTCATTCCTTCTGGTTTATTTTACTTAACATGATTCTCTCTAGTTTTCTATGTTGTACCAAAATAGATTTTCTCATTCCTTACCATCTGTGTAGAATTCCATTGTATCTATATGACACAATTTCCTTAACCATTCAGCTGTTGCTGGACACTTGGGTTGTTCCCATATTTTGGTTGTTACAAAGAGTGCTGACACAAACATTGGCAAGCCTCAATCTCTTTGGATAAGTGTTTTTTTGCTCTTTGCATAGATGCATAGAAGAGGAATTTCCAGATCATATGGTAGGTCCATTTTTAATGTTTGGAGGAATTTCTAGACTACTTTACACAGGGGCTTGATATCATGATAATTCAGGATTCATAAAATGAGTTGAAAAGTGCTTACCTTCTAGAAGTATACATTTTAATTGGTTTTTATTCATATTGTGGAAGAATACTTAACATGAGATATGTTTTCCAAATAATTTTTAAAGGACTTACTTTTATTAGAGAAAAAAGACAAAGAAAATCTAGACTACTGCTCAACTCTGGCATATGCACTGCTGGGAACTGGCTGTGAGGTCTCCTGCTAGCAAGTTCTGTGCTCTTTTATTTTTTGTTAATTTCTTAATTGGGGGATTAATGTTTTACACTTGATAGTAAATACAATAGTTTGTACATTCATAACATTTCTCATTTTTCCACACAACAGTACAACCCCCACTAGGTCCTTTGCCATCCTGTTCTAGGACCTGAACTTCCTCTCCCCTGCACCCACCCTAGAGTAGAGGTGAAAAGGGGACTTCATCATTTTAATAACCTAGTAGTATTCTATTATGCTACATATGAAACAACTTTTGCTTCTTAAGTTCTGCCTATGAGGAGATCATTAAGTGTTGTCATTTTCACCAGTTTTATTCTTTTAAAAATTTTAATTATTTTTATTTATTGGACAGAGACAGCCAGAAATTGAGAGGGAAAGGGGGTTATAAGAGTGAGAAAGACAGAGAGATACCTGCAACACTATTTCACTACTCACAAAGTTTTCCCCCTGCAGGTGGGGACCAGGGGCTGGGACCTGGGTCCTTGTACATTATAACATGTGCATTCAACCAACTGTACCACCACCTGGCCCCCTCACCAGTTTAAAAAATGATAAGTTTATTCACTTCTGTAGCTTCTTAGCTAATACTAGTGCCACATCAGGTGGGGTGACACCATCTATTCCCGACAGATAACCTTTTGTACATAAATGATAGATTTTATCAAATGCTTTTTCTACATCATTTATGACAGTAGTAATATTTTCTTCTTTAGTCTGCTACATGATAAAATCCATTAATTGATGCTGTGAGTCATAAGCCCATCTTGCATAATTGGTAAAAGTCTTACCTGGTTGTGGTGTATAACTTTGTTTATACATTGATGCATGAACTGCCCTAATTTTCTGAGTATTTTTTGCTTCTATGTTTATGAAACGTACTAGTTTCTAATGTTCTTTTTTTGTAATTTCTCTATATAGTTTTGGATAAAGGAGAATACTAGCCTCATAAATGAACTAGAATTTGGGTAGTCTTGGGGATGGTTCTCAGGAATTGTTCTCTGTAACTTTATAATGAGTTTAAACTCTACACACAAACACACACACACACACACACCCCTACCCTTTCTTCCAGGATTGAAAAATATGTATTTAATGTGTAAGGCGTTATATTTTAGATACACATGAAGTTACTACAGAAACAAAGTTAAAAGTGCCTGCCAGTAGTGCACTGGGTTAAACACATAGTACAAAATGAAAGGACTTAGTGAGGAACACAGGTTCCAGCCATAAGTGCCCCACCTGCAGGGGGGTTGCTCTGTATGTGGTGAAGCAGGTCTGCAGGTGTCTTTCTCACTCCCTCTCTATCTCTCCTTCCCTCTCAAGTTGTCTCTGCCCTATCCAATAAAAAAAAAAAGAAAAGAAAAATGGCTGCCAGAAGCAGTGGCTTCATAGTGCTGGCACAAAACCCCAGTGATAACCCTGAAGGCAAAAAAAAAAAAGTTACTCATAACTCCTCAAGACTGTTTTGGTGATTCTTTTTTTTAAAATTATTTTTTATTTAAGAAAGGATAAATTAACAAAACCATAAGGTAGGAGGGGTACAACTCCACACGACTCCCACCACCCAATCTCCATATCCCACCCCCTCCCCTGATAGCTTTCCCATTCTCTATCCCTCTGGGAGCATGGACCCAGGGTCGCTGTGGGTTGCAGAAGGTGGAAGGTCTGGCTTCTGTAATTGCTTCCCCGCTGAACATGGGCGTTGACTGGTCGGTCCATACTCCCAGTTTGCCTCTCTCTTTCCCTAGTAGGGTGAGTTTCTGGGGAAGCGGAGCTCCAGGACATATTGGTGGGGTCTTCAGTCCAGGGAAGCCTGGCCGGCATCCTGATGGCATCTGGAACCTGGTGACTGAAAAGACAGTTAACATACGAAGCCAAACAAATTGTTGAGCAATCATGGACCCAAAGCTTGGAATAGTGGAGAGGAAGTGTTAGGGGGGTACTCACTGTAAACTCTAGTGTACTTCTGCTTTCAGGTATATATTTTGCAGTAGTTTATGGATACATGTGAACATATGTTCTCTCTCACAGAACCTGGTCTATATCTAGGTTTTGGGATTTTGTTAGAAAGTGAACCACCTGGGATGGAATTAGAGAAAACTATGAAAGGAAAGGTCTCACACGAGTAATGAAGCTGAACGGTTCTCATTCCACATGTGAAGTCTCTGGACACAGTCTGAAGTGAAGCATGTTGAGGTGGCAATCGTTGTGCTGATTAGGTTGCGATCGGCAGATGCAATAATATTATTTGATATGGATTGGGAGAGGCATACGGGAAAGTGGGCCCTAACCAAAGGTTCCAGGACTGGGGGGAGTAGAGGCTCTATAGTGGAGATGTGAGGTTCCTGCTGTCTTAGGGTTCCAAAAGACAATCGATAGTTAATGTTATCATCACATTATTTGGTAATTGTGTTAACTTTGAAAAGTCCTTTTGTTAGGGTTTGCTGTACAGTACCCAGTGTCTTGTATATAGCTGTGCTATTGGTGGCTTCTGATCTAATTGGTCTAGGCTTTTGAGAGAGTCCGCATATCAAATACACAGCCTATATATTTAAAAAACTCAGTCTGTATTTTAAAAACTTCGAGACATACAATTAATTTTCCCCCTCTCATATTAATTAACTAGTGATTTATATGACTGCACTTTACTAGGAGTGTACATAAACACCATTCCCACCACCAAAAGACTGTGACCCATCCCTCCCACCCACTCACATCCCCCAGTGGCCCAGGAAGCTGCATGGCTACCCCTCACCACAGGGTTTTTACTTTGGTGCCCTACTTACAATTTAGTCAGGTCCTGCTTTTAGTTTCCATTTCAGATCTTCTTACTCAACTTCTGTTGATGAGTGGGATCATCCCATTCTCATCTTTATCTTTCTGACTTAGTTCACTTAACATAATTCCTTCTAGCTCTGTCCAAGATGGGTCAGAGAAGGTGGGTTCATGGTTCTTAGTAGCTACGTAGTATTATTGTGTATATATACCATAGCTTCCTCAGCCACTCATCTGTTGTTGGGCACCTGGGTTGCTTCCAGTATTTAGTTATTATGAATTGTGCTGCTATGAACATAGGAGTACACACCTCTTTTTGGTTGGGTGTTATGGAGTCCTTGGGGTATAATCCCAGGAGAGGAATTACTGGATCATATGGAAGGTCCATGTCTAGCCTTGTGAGAGTTTTCCAGACTGCTCTCCACAGAGGCTGTACCAATTTACATTCCCACCAGCAATGCAAAAGGGTTCCTCTGTCCCCACAGCCTCTCCAGCATTTGTTGCTGCTGTCCTTTTTGATGTACGCCATTCTTACAGGAGTGAAGTGGTATCTTAGTGTTGTCTTAATTTGCATTTCTCTGACAATCAGTGACCTAGAGCAGTTTTTCATATGTTTGTTAGCCTTTTGGATCTCCTCTGTAGTGAATTTTTTGTTCATATCCTCTGCCCATTTTTGGATGGGGTCATTTGCTTTTTTGGTGCTAAGTTTGCTGAGCTCTTTATATATTTTGGTGATTAGTTTCTTGTCTGATGTATGGCATGTGAAGATCTTCTTAGATTCTGTGAGGGGTCTCTTTGTTTGTTTAATAGTTTCTTTGGATGTGCAGAAGCTTTTCAATTTGATGTAGTCCCATTGGTTTGTTTCTGCTTTAGTCTTCCTTGCAATTGGGTTTGATTCATCAAAGATGTCCTTGAGGTGTAGTTGGGAAAGTGTTTTACCAATGTTTTCCTCTAAGTATTTGATTGTTTCTGGTCTGGCATCCAGGTCTTTGATCCATTTGGAGTTGATTTTTGTTTCTGATGAGATAAAGTGGTTCAGTTTCATTCTTCTGCATGTTACAACCCAGTTTTCCCAGCACCATTTATTGAAGAGAGATTCCTTTCTCCATTTAATACTTTGGGCCCCTTTATCAAAGATTAGATGTCCATAGGTGTGGGGATTTATTTCTGCGCTTTCAATTCTGTTCCACTGGTCTGTGTGCCTATTTTTGTTCCAGTACCATGCTGTTTTGATCATAATGTCTTTATAATATAGTTTAAGGTCTGGGAGTATGATGCCTCCATTTCTGTTTCTTTTCCTCGAGATGTTTTTGGAAATTCTAGGAGTTTTCAGTTTCCAGATAAATGATTGTAGTTTTTGTTCTATTCTCTTAAAGAAGCTTGGTGAAACTTTGATGGGTATTGCATTAAATTTGTATATGGCTCTAGGGAGAATATTCATTTTGATGATATTTATTATTCCAATCCATGAGCATGGGATATCTTTCCATTTCTTGGTATCAGTTTCTATTTCCTTGAGTAGAGACTCATAGTTTTCAGCATACAAGTCTTTCACTTCTTTGGTCAGCTTTATTCCTAGGTATTTTATGATTTCTCTGAAACAGTAAATGGGAGTGATTTCTGGATTTAGTGTTTGCATAAAGAAATGCCACTGATTTTTGTACATTGATTTTGTAGCCTGATACCTTGCTATATTGCCTAATAACTTCCAGTAGTTTTCTGCTGGATTCTTTAGGTTTTTCTATGTATACTATCATATCATCTGCAAATAGTGTGAGCTTGACTTCTCCCTTCCAGTCTGTATTCCTTTGATTCCTTTCTCTTGCCTGATTGCTATGGCAAGAACTTCCAATACTATGTTGAAGAGTAATGGTGACAGTCGACAGCCCTGTCTAGTCCCTGACATGAGGGGGAATGCTTTCAGCTTCTGTCCATTGAGTATAATGTTGGCTGTAGGTTTGCTATATATAGATTCCACTATCTTGAGGAATTTCCCATCTATTCCCATTTTTTGTAGAGTTTTGAGCATTAATGGGTGTTGGATTTTGTCAATGGCTTTCCCTGCATCTATTGAGATAATCATGTGGTTTTTGGCTTTGCTTTTATTGATGTGGTGAATGACATTGATTAACTTATGGATGTTGAACCAGCCTTGCATTCCTGGGATGAATCCAACTTGGTTGTGATGCACAATCTTTTTGATATGTTGCTGTATCCAGTTGGCCAAGATCTTGTTTAATATTTTGGCATCTATGTTCATCAGAGACATTGGTCTGTAGTTTTCCTTTTTTGTTCTGTCGCTATCAGCTTTTGGTATCAGGGTGATGTTGGCTTTATAGAAGGTGGAAGGGAGTATTCCTGTTTCTTCAATCTTGTGGAAAAGCTTAAGAAGTATGGGTACTAACTGTTTCCTGAAAGTTTTGTAGAATTCATTTGTGAAGCCATCTGGTCCAGGACTTTGTTGTTGGGGAGATTCTTAATAACGGTTTCAATTTCTTTGTCTGTGATTGGTGCATTTAGATTTTGTAGTTCCTCTTGGTTCAGTTTTGGAAGGGCATATGTTTCTAGGAATTGTTCCATTTCTTCCAGATTCTCTAGCTTGGTGGCGTACAGTTCTTCATAGAAGTTTCACATGATTCTCTGGATTTCTATGATGTCAGTTGTGATATCTCCTCCATCATTTACAATTCTATTAATTTTAGGCTTCTCTCTTTTTTGTTTGGTGAGTCTGGCTAGGGAGTTGTCAATTTTGTTTAATCTTTCAAAGAGCCAACATTTGGCTTTATTGATCTTTTGCATGGTTCTCTTATTTTCGATGTTGTTTATTTCTGCTCTAATTTTAGTGATTTCTGTCCTTCTGGTTCCTTTAGGATTTCTTTGTTCCTCTTCCTTTAAGTCCTTGAGGTGTGCAGTAAGGTTGTTCATTTGAGCTTTTTCTTGTTGTTTAATATGTGATTGTATGGCTATAAGTTTCCCTCTCAGCACTGCTTTAGCTGTGTCCCAAATATTTTGATAGGTTGTGTCTTCATTTTCTTTTTTTAAAATATTTTATTTATTTATTCCCTTTTGTTGCCCTTGTTGTTTTATTGTTGTAGTTATTATTGTTGTTGTCATCGTTGTTGGATAGGACAGAGAGAAATGGAGAGAGGAGGGGAAGACAGAGAGGGGGAGAGAAAGATAAGACACCTGAAGACCTGCTTCACTGCCTATGAAGCGACTCCCCTGCAGGTGGGGAGCTGGGGTTCGAACCGGGATCCTTATGCCGGTCCTTGTGCTTTGTGCCACCTGCGCTTAACCCGCTGCGCTACAGCCCGACTCCCCATTTCTTCATTTTCATTTGTTTCCAGGAACATTTGAATTTCTTGCTTGAGTGACTCTCTGACCCAGTGGTTCTTAAGCAGTATGTTGTTTACTTTCCAAATTCTGTGACTTTTAATAATTTTCTGTTTGTTGTTAAATGTTAGTTTTACTCCACTGTGGTCTGAGAAGATACTTGGGATGATTTCGATGCTCTTGAATTTACTGATGCTGTCTTTGTGGCCTAACATGTGGTCTATCATTGAGTATGTGTTATGTGGATTTGAAAAGAAGGTGTATTCCAGTTTTTTTGGGGTGAAGGACTCTGAAAATGCCCAAGAGGTCTAGTCTGTCAATCTATTCATTTAATTCTCTTGTGTCTTTGTTGATTCTCTGCTTTGTTGATCTGTCTAAGTGTGAGAATGGGGTATTGAAGTCTCCCACTATTATTGTGTTACTATTGATGTATTTTTGAAATTCTTTCAGTAAGTGCTTGATGTATTTAGATGGTCCCTCATTGGGTGCATAGATGTTAATAATTGTTAAGTCTTCTTGGCTGATTGATCCTCTAATCATTATGTAATGTCCTTGCCTATCTTTTATTACTTAATTTAATTTAAAATCTACTGTGTGTGAGATGAGAATGGCTGTTCCTGCCCTTTTTTTGTGGTCTGTTAGCCTGTATGATAGTTTTCCATCCTTTCACTTTAAGTCTGTGTTTATCTCATTGTGTCAGATGGGATTCTTGCAAGCAGCATATGGTTGGGTTATGTTTTCTGATCCA